>NW_028300487.1:374356-418278 GCF_049724085.1 Artemia sp. Qi Xiang Cuo
GTTTATTATCACATAGATACACAAACAAAAATCAGATCATTGGATATTATCACATATAGATTCATAACATTATGGAAATCACTTTGTGTAAAGTCAAAGCTTCGGAATAAAATCCTTTTCCCAATGCTAAATGCTATGCTAAAATGCCCTTAAAGGGCTAGGAAAGGTATACAAGGAACACAATCGTGCTTTTTTCTTTATCAGAAGTTCATTCCAGGGTCATAATTGACAATCACAAACCACAATACATCCCTGGAACCAAGAACAAACGAGACTTAGTAGAGCTTCAGCCTTTAGTCAAAGCACTGACAAAAGGATAACCAATAAAATTTAAGCGGAGGTGGAGCCAATTTAAGAATTGGCTGAGCACTGAGTAGACAACCGTTTACTTTTCCTCATTACCACCTCGCATTTGCAAGGCTAAGACCGAAGCAGGACTCCCGGCCTGTATGATAAGTGTAATCAAACACTTTTACTTGTTCTCCCTCAAATTTTCGTCTCCGGGGCTGTACTACAAAGAGCGAGTTGTTGAGGTAACGAATTGTAATGTACCATGCCAGCTCCATCTCCACTCAAATTCGCCAGGTATTAGCGGTATTTTTTTTGAGTCCACATGGTTGTAGTATCAAGATAGGGAGACAAAGGTTCTTAGTCTTTATTTGTTCTTGCTGGGACGGATTTCCAGTTTCCTGTTTGATGAGCCACATTTTAACGAAGTTCGAACATTCCACCACTTTACACGTGGATGGGAAGCATCGTGGACCAGACTGGGAATGACACGCGTTATGAATTTCGATACTTTACGTTAGACAAGCAAACAATTGAATTTTGTTGCTGTGCTACGAGAGCCAACTCACTCATCAATTTCAGACGTTTAGAATTTATCATAATTATATTGACCTTGATCACATCACAGCTGTCTACACTTTCGCTGTGAGTTTTTGAATGAATTCGTACCTGTTAAGGCTCTTGATGACGAGAAAACTAAAAAAAAGTGATAGTTTGGAAAAAAAAATACTCCAGGGTGCAATTTTCGGTGACTAAGAATATTTGTCCATCATAGCCCTTTAAGATTGACCAACTACCTCTAAGATGTCACTGAGTTAGTCTTCTTCACTGTCAGCGTCAGACGCTGCAGCTCTGCCACATCATCCACTGTCAGACGCATTTTCAGCTCCATTTTTTGAAAATATAGAACTGTTGAACGAACTCATTTTGGCCGATGGTACGAATGACGAACAGCAGTTGCCACTGACAGACATCCACAGTCGAAAAATCAAAATTGTGTTTAGGATTGGTAAAAGCATTCTATTCCGAAGCTTTGACTTTACACAGTACATCATAGAAAACGCTCTCTCAACAACTGCGTTGCTGAGAGGCAAACTCAGCAACGACAATGCCCACTTTGCCAAATCCTGAAAGACTGGCTCTCCAATAGGGTCGCGAAACTGAAGCACGTAGACCCAGAACTCAGAGGAGTCTTTTCGAAGTTCTCCACCACAATGTTCATTCCAGTCAACCTCGAGCAGGCGTCTCCACTGGTTTTCCATGTCTCCAAATTATGTCACTGGAATCACACTAAGAGGTAGGTCAGCGAATCTGGGTCTAGTCTGAGATAAACCTATTGTCGGAGAGAGAATTCTCAATTTCAGATGGGAATCAATGGCAAGAGGTAAACGTTTCAGAACTGACCTTGCAGCCTTCTTGAGAAAACCGTAACAGCAAAGCTTTATTTACTCTTTCATCTAGCTTGGAAGATCAGTTTCGCTTAGCTCAGAAAGAAACATATGCCCAAAGTCTACCTGGTCGACAGGAAGGTAGTAAATTAGAAACTCAAGGTTGACGTTAAGGGACACTGCAGACGGTCGAAGGATCCTGCGCAGGATGCACATGAACAACTCTTTCAGCTCTTGAAACAGACGAAAATTGGTCTGCATTCAAATGTTGAAATAGTATGTTCACCCTCTGAAAGTCGGCCAATAGCGGTTTCAGACAGACAATGTATAGACGGTTGCGTTTAGTACTGTACATTTCGTGTAAAGTTCTTGCAGTATAGCACCGCTCTTTTTCCTTGGCGATGCGGAAATGTGTTGTCAGTTCGAGGTATTGCTCATCAACTCTACACACTGCAGTGTATCGCGACAACCAGCGTGTACTTGAAGGGGCCACAATTTTAAGGGGCAAATTTCCATGATTTATCAGCCTATATATCTGGCCGTAAACTTCCCTTCGCAACGGGCTTACACTAAACCACTTGTACGTTTCCGAGAGCATAAATTCTAGGTTTCTCGGCAACTCTTCCACCGCCTCAGAGGCGCACAAGTGCAGAGAGTGGCAAAAACATTTGACAAGCTGAAGGTGAGGTAACCCATCTGCTTTCAGCAATGTAAATAGAGTGATTTGCGCCACACATGTTATTTGCCCCATCAGTACCAATACCAATCAGGTTTTTGAGAGGTACTTTGCACTCTGCAAGAAATTTTTTGAGTTCTGCGTGGAGTATAATAGCTGTAGTTGATGGCACTTCAACCATTCCTAACGCAGTACACACTATCTTTTTCAACTTCGGGCTGTAATATCGAATGCAAATACACATGAACTTCATTGTAGAGACATCAGTTGACTCATCCAGTATTAGAGAGTACTTACCATTTCCAATATCAGCCACTATCTCCTTCAGGGTTTCAGGTTCAAGCATATTCTTAATGAGAGCTGACCATTTATAGTTTTTTTAGCCTCATCAATTCACCAATAGGCCCAGAAAATAAATTTTTGATGATGGTAGAAAGATGGTGGATTGTTCTCAACAATGAGTGACAGGCTACATGAGCAGCCAAGACCAGCTCCACTTTCTGCGAAGCCAAGTTTGTCGACGTGACTCCTAGAAAATTAGCATTAATTATTCGTGATTATTTCGGCTATGTTTCATAACCGATTATTTTGGCTATGTTTCATAACTTTACTCTGAAAGGAGATGTGGTTGGGGGGGGGGAGAACCCCTGCCGGCCGAATTGTCCCAAGGAAGTAAAAGTCAAAGTGGTCGGAACTGTTGAATGTTCCTTGGCTTTCACATTACTTACAAAACGCAGCCCTCCCCACCTCTCTGGGACCAAAGATCGATTAACACTGTTGTGGTATGCCTCTTTACAGAAGCACAAGTGTGCTTCCTTGGTTGATTTTAATGACTGGTCCCCAAACTCCAATTGGGTCCCCCTTACGCAAAATAACGGGTCACTGTATCTTAATAGTTATCGAATTGTGTTTAGACCTACTGTGAGAGATTTTTTGCTTAATGACTTATTTGAAGGACTATCTAAAATACAAACCGAAATCGAGATGTTTTTAAGTCGTTTAAAAAAAACACACACTGGATCGTGGGCCTTATTGCTCTTATTTGAAAAAAAAATACTTTTGTAATTAGTTAAATAGGCTGAGTCAAAAGTTTGAACATCAAAACATACAGGGATTATGAGATACTGTTGGGGGGCTGCCTTAACTACGGGGCAGGCTTAACTACGTTAGTAGACCCTGAGGTAGCAATCTGGTTGGCTGAGGTAACAATCTGCTTGGCAGTAGATGCTTGAGGTATACGAAGTTTAGAAAGTGAGGTTTGAACCACCCTTTCTGGGACTAGGACAGGCTTAAGTACTTTAGTAGAGACTGAGGTAACAATCTGCTTGGCAGTAGATGCTTGAGGTACACCAAGTTTAAAAAGAGAGGTTTTAACTACCCTTTCTGGGACTAGTTTTGGTGTCGGACTGCCAGCATCTGAGTGACTGTTCACCACTTCGGAGGTAGAGCCCGCTACGTCTGGATCTACCAGTTCTTGGACTAATTTTGATTCTTTTAACAGCTCTGCCACTGTCTTAGACTTTTGGTAGAACAGCTCGTTTTTGCCAGTAGTGGCTGGTGGCACTGCTATCACTCTCCATGCTGTCAGTCTCAGAGTCACTGTCATCTGACTCATCAGGTGCCACTGAATCTTGGGCTGATGAATCATCACACAATTTTGCCACTATTTTAACTTTTGATGGAACAACTCGTCTGTATTTGGTGATGGCACTGCTATCTCTCATCCCTTTACTAATTTCAGGTGCTGATTTGTCTATTAAAGCTCGTTTTGGCTCGGATCCACCACCATCAGCACCATCTGTTCCAGCACTGTCCAGTTCAGTTGAGTTGGAAGGCCTAGTAACAGTGAAAAAGTTTGAAATTTTTTTTCTGCCCGTTTCCATCATATCCAGTTGAACGTTTCATTTTTATTTTCACTAGGGGTGAATGACATTCAATCTGAAAAGAGTATAGAAAAATAAACCGAATCTGTTAGTTCATCTTGGAGTAAAAATTGACAATAAGGTCCAAGCTAAGCTTGTGCTTGTAACAATATTTGAATAATATATCCCACCTATTATGACGACTTCTAATTACTAAAAGATGATTTTTTAAACATCTTGCAACACAGCTGGGTTATAGATTTACATTGCAATACTGACTTAAATAAGTTTAATTTTTGATTTCAGAAGTTTAATTTCAGAAAAAACTCAGCCCTGGGTCAAATTTCACATTCAGGTCATCTTGCATGGAGGCTCTTGACTCGCGAAATGTCATAACTTAAATACCTTTCTCCAGGGGTTTTGAGGGGTCAAGTTACACTTGTAGTTGTGTTATTCCGTCTGATTAAATCTTTTAAAAATTAATATTTTCCTGGTTAATTTTTATTATAAGCCCACCCATCATGAGCAGTCTGGAGGAGAGTATGGAGGAGTTGAATTCAAATTTAATTGGAAATCAATCACCCCAGGGTTAAACTAGAATTCCTCCCCTCAAAATAGGAATAAATTGAGTCCCAAACTGCAATCCATGATTTCAAACAGCTCTTAAAAAGGGAATTTAATGGATATGCCCCAGTATATGTTGATCGATCTTTAAGTGAAGAGGGATGTGGAAGTGGATGCTTTTTAAAAGAGCTCAGCCTATGTATAGTGAAAAAACACAAGGCAGGGACCAGCACATTAACAGCTGAAGTAGCTGCAAGCAATTTGTGCTCAGAGACCCTAATTAAACTGAAACAGAGCAATAAACATATAGTAGTATTCTCTGACTCCAAATCTGCTCTCTATATCCTATGAAACACTACTTTTGAAACACTGGGCATAGGCCTACATCAAACCAAAGAAAACCTAAGCAGCCTTGGAAGATTAGGCTTTGTTACTAAATTTCAATATATACCTAGTCATCTAGGTAAAGAAGGAAATGAAAAAGCAGACAAGATAGCAAAGCAAGAAGCAAAAATCCAAATGGAACCAGTGAGATCTCTAACTATAAGGGATACGACTAGATTATGACTAAAAACATTGCATGAATTAAAGCAGCCAAATTTATCACCCTTTCCAACCAGTATACAATCAGTCCGGTTCAAATGCCTGTGTTCAAATATAGCTAACTTCAGCCACCACTCTCCCTCATACAAAATAAAGCAGCCAAATGGAGAAGTTGCCAATAGCCCATTTGGCAGGTACTGTAAAAACATAGAAGAAACCCCTGAGCATATACTATTGGATTGTAAAAAACTGTCAATGGATCTAAATCTACAACACCATATATAGTAGGTCAAAATACGCTGACTATATTGAATTAGATAAACCCTACTATGATGTTACCTCACATTATTAGCTAATAGCAGATTTACATCTTTCCATATTCATCCACATTTTGAATATTAATAAGCAGTGTTTACAACAAGGCAGTTTACTATAACAGTAACATATTTTTTACAACAAGAGAAACTATGTAGTAAGGGATTATCTCATTCAGTAAAAATTGAATTCTCCCAAGAAGAAGTGTATGAACTTATCATGAGAAAAGAAGAACAAATTAAAGATTTGGATCAATTTTCAACTCAGCCCAGAAAGAAGAGGGGTCAATGATCTAATTTTCAGGGCACTTGCCTTGATTGTCTACAGTTGATTGATTAAATTTAATATAACAATGAACCTTGTTTATTTCAAAATCTGAAAGGTTTTTTTCTAAATAACAAAACTATAGGATGACTTCCATAGTTGCTGTCTGTTAAAGGTAATGTCTCATGTTTAATTATCAATGTTGTGGTCAAGGTTTGTAGACTATTGGCCAAGATTGATAATTCTGAAAATTAGTAGTGGTCAAGATTAAAGTCTCAGCTGCCATGGTAAAGGACATACTGCATTCTAATCAGAGATACAGCTCAGATTAGGCACTGGCTAATCACTAGGAGTCTTACCCTCTAGGCCTAGGCTACAGCAACAGTAACAAAGAAATCAGACATCATAGCAAGGGTAACTCATCTACTTATCCTGCTCCTGTATTTATATATCTCTTTCTGATATTTTCATTAGTATTATATGGTACTTTATTACATATTAGCTATTAGCCTATATTATATATAACTAATTTCTCTAGTATTTAACTATAGGCTTATACATTGGGAAAAATGAATAAAAGTGAGTCTGAAACAAGATTGATTGCTTCAGGTTTGCTTATGTCACAAGCTGATGTTTATCACTGCTAAAAATGGGGGTGCAAACCAGTCATATACACCAAATATTTTTATGTGGCATGTACCCAATTTTCTGGTCGCCAAGGCATTGAGGTACACCCCTCAATGCATTGGGTACCCCCCCTCCCCCCAGACCCGGGAGGGAGTAATTTTTTTTTGTTAAATCCGCAACATATAATGTACTCCGGCACCACGGTAGTAGTATACCACAGGATCTGTACCTCATAATTTGTTACCTATATCTAACCAAGTGTACTACTCCATATAGAGCATAGCAGGACCTACTCCATATATAGCATAGTAGGACCTATGCCATGTTTAATGTAGTACTGATTGTGGAGTGTAGCACTCAAATTCTTAGGTACAGATCCTTTGGTGTACTACTGCAGGGGTGAAGTAGTACATTATGTTGATGGTAGTACATAAAACAATTAATATCCCCCACTGCCCCATAACAATTTTCTCTTTTGCATGTATTCTGAGAAAACCAATGACCAATTTGCTTCTTCCTTTGAGCATATTTAAACTGAAGTGATGCAAAGAAAACCTCAAATATAAATAAATGTATTTTCTCAGAATAGACCTAGACAAAAAGTGAAAACAGGTATGGGGGTATCCAATATATTGAGGGCAGTACCCAATGCATCGGGGTGTGGACCCAGTCAGCTAGGCTGTGTACCCAATCTGTTTGTACAGAGATACAAACCACAGAAAATAGCTAGAGTGTACATGACGACAGCATGACGACTCCTGGACAACTCACATGAACTAAACAGTTAAACAGGATCTGTATATGTTACAGACATGTCTGTTATGAGTTTGATTCCTGGCCTTATTCTATACTAATAAGTAACAGCTAATATACTGTACCTTCAGCTGTAGTTCGACCCCATGAATTAATGGCTAATACTTTTTATGCTGTTGTTACGAAGCCACGTGTCTCTAAGGATTTGAAAACTTCACTGCAGTGCCGGGGTTAGATTCGTATTTTGACCATAGAGTTAAAACGTAATTTTGACCTTTCGTGAGCATTCGTTCGTTCGTTCGTTCGAAAATCGGATGAATTGCCAAAAAATATAAATTCTTCCCGAAAAAGTAAATCACGCCAAGAAATAAGCCAGTTCGAAATAAAAATAGCCAAGTTTTAAGCCACAAGCCAGTTCCAAAAATTTTCACGCCAGTCACCGACAAAATAAGCCAGTTTGGCGTAAAATAAGCCAATCTGGCCACACTGCTGAGAAACCACAACTATCTTTTTGAACTTTATAGCAGAATACGACTCAGTACCTCCCCTGCTAATATGGGAAGTTGTGCAAGAACACAGAATCCTGCCAAAGATAGTTAGACAAAAGTCAACTATGAGAACATGCATAGTAACATCTGCATGTGATGGGAGCTCACATAGCTCTTAGAAATTGCCTATGGCGTGCTGCAAGACTAAACAGCTTCTCTGATCCTCTTCAAATACATAATTGATTGAATCTTAAAGAACTCCATAAGATCAGAAGATGGAATTGACCTAACCAGCATTGAGAAAGTAGAGAATCTAGAATAGGGAGACGGTGGCACACTCCTCGTTGGACCAACCATTTGCGCCATGGATGCATTAAAGAGAGTCACAAACAGGGCTAACCGCACGTGTCCCCAAAACCAAGTTCCTGTTTATAAACAGAAATGCATCAGTTGGGTTACAAAAAATGGCCAAAAGCTTGAATAGGTAAAATAATCCTGGTTTTTTAATCAATATCTGTTCGTTTTATATTGACATAGTCTTTTCAGAGAAAAAGAAAATAATACTTTTAATCTTTTCGTTTTTTAAGAATTTATAGTTTGGGCTGCTATTTGTATGATGGAGAAAAATTTTCAGCAATTTTTAACAATATACACCTTTTTTAAAATCTTGACACAAATAGTAGTGTTTAATATAGTTTCATACCTCCTCTAGTTGACCGGAATAGAAAACTTGATACCATTCGCAAAAAAATCTGTTTACTTTCTTTGAAAGCTTGGATACACTTACGCTATTTTGATTTGGTTAAATTTTAAGAGCAGAAGTAGCCCCAAAATATTGAACATAATACCCTCAGTCGTTCTTGGGATACTGCTGAGATGCCTTATTGGGAATTAGCATTAACACTGTGCATTTTTATTTAATCTTAAGGCAACATTTAGTTTTTAAACATAATGGCAAATGGGAGGGCGGGCGTGGGTTCAATTCACAGATTTTATTTCACAAAGACATAAAGAAATTTAGAGTTCAATTCTAAATTTTTCCATGGAAGATAGAAAAAGTAATACCATACTTGTGAATATTTTCCCGAAAGATAAAAAGTTCTAGTTCAATTTAAACTTTTCTCAACGAAGTGAAGAAAAGTGAACTTGAACTATTCTTCACTTCGTTGAGAAAATTTTAAATTGAACTAGAACTTTTTATCTTCCGGGAAAATATTCACAAGTATGGTATTACATTTAAAAATTGAAAGTAATTTTTGAAATAAATATAGTAAAAATGTGTGCCACATGGAACAGAAAAAAATCCAAATATTGGGAAGAACTTATTGTCTATATAGAGTGCAATCCATGTTTATATATTAAAAGTGATTTCAATTTTTACATGTAAATACAGATGAAAGTAGTGAAATTTGCAGCACGCTGATTGGCTATAATCGAAAATCCTAGACATTTGTTCTAGCCCCTAGAACTCTGTGTCTAGCTAAGCGTGTCTAGCTAAGCGCAGAGTCTAGTATGTCTAGCTAAGTGTCGAATTTTACTTGTGAATGGCCGTTGCCTAGACATTGAATTCTGGCTAGACTTGTGTTCTAGACACGGATTCTAGCTAGACACGCATGTGAACGCCACTTTATGGAATACCTTTTAAAATGATGTTTTGGTTTGCTGCGTCTTCTAGGAGGGAACTGCAGTGGCGTAATTTAGTCTCAATTCTGGGGTGGGGGGGGCAAATTTGGAGCCAATTTTCGCAAATCAATTAAAAATGACAGTGAAAACTGAAAAATGTGCGGTGCTCCTGTACTAAATGGACTCATAGTGCTAGTTTGGTTAATGCTAATGAAATAAAACAAAATATGATGAATATATAATAGTTTAGAAACAAATTTGGGCTATTTATTTGCACATTAGGGGGGGGGGTGAAGCAAAGAAAATATTAGTAATTAACCTCCCCTAGGTACCTCCCCCCCCCTAAACCCCAAAAAAAACATGTTAAATGTAGTATATGCAAAGAAAAACACCCTATACAATACATTGCTCTAAATCAGTGTTTTGAATTAACAGTCAAAAAAGGGTTTCGTGACTGGATTCCATCGCAGTACATAAAAGTCCGTTTAGTACAGGAGTACCAAATGTGCCTTACACATCTGCGACTTCATATATTACCTTAAAGTAACTTCATATATGTTAAAGTAACTTCATATATATGTAACTTCATATATTACCTTAAAGGCAGACACAGTAAAGAACACCTCCTGTTTCTCTTGATACTTGAAATATGCAGCTTCTAACCTTTTTATTTATTTCAATAATAAAAGTTAAGTAGTAATGGTAGTAGCCCTGGCAGTCTGAACTTAATATCCTCAGTTGTTCTGAATATTTCACTGAGACGACTTATTGACTGTGCATAATACCTTTTAATTTATTTTTAAAACAAAATATATTTTCCTTGGATGTTTCAATTTAATATTTTATTCTATTTCCAAGATATCCCGTCTGGATATCTTGTCAACTTGGATCATTGAAGCTATTTTGATTTGGTTCAATAGTATACGCAATAGTAGGCAGTAGTAGCATTATAATTAGTAGCAAAATGCGTAGTAAAATGAAAGTTCCGGAAGCAGGGCCCACCGATGTGTGTAAACGTTTTGTGAGTTACATACCTTCTCCCCGTAATACGTTAAATTGCATGGTGACGTAGAAAACCATCGTGGGAGGATCCTTTCTAGTAGGACAACTGCGACAGGGCATAAAATCGAGTCCTGTGGACAACGGCCTCTGCAAAGAGCTGCCTAGACACTGTCGGGGTAACCGCAAGATTGGGGACCTTGCGGTCACCTTTATTGAGGATGGGTGCCCCTGGAGAAAATATAGCGTAGTAAACGACACAGCATTCGTATGATTAATGGATAATTCTTCTGGGTTTGGTCTATTTTGGTGGGCCTTTTCTGGGTCTGTTCTGTTTTGGCTGGGTATTGGGGGTCTTTTTTGGCGAAGCGCTTAAGCGGTTCGGTGTAGACTTGAGATGATATGTTGGTCCCCGTCAGTAGAAAGGCCTTATTGACTCCCACGAGTACACCATATATGGGCATAGAGTCCCTAGGGAGAACACCTGTGCTGTCAGTCCTGACAGGGCACCAAAAATGGGCATGGAATCCCCAGGGAGAACATGTTTCCGAGAAATGTCTCCGGGCAAAGTTTATTAATGCCTTTGATGTATTTCCAAGAGAATTGTTTCCGGGACGAAGTTTATTAATGTCTGACAGATGACGTCAAGGTTGATTGTTTCCGGGCGAATGTTTTGATCTTAGAGATGAAGAGATTAACGCGGGAAAGGGTTTCCCAGTAATTTGAAATGTGACAGCGCAGGGATGCCAAAAACAAAAGGAACACGCTGAAATTACGTTTAGGGGTTATTTGAGCGAAACCGTTTTAGACGTTTTAGGGAATTATTTCGGCGAAACAGTTAGAGACATTTTAAAAGATGATTTTAGAAGATGTTTAAGAAGAGGATATGAGGGTAAAACTCTGTGATCGTTATAATACACAAGTTGCATTTGAACAGTGTCGTGAGGTCCCCTACCCCAACCCCCAATGGCTCCGATCCCCCAACCTCTACCCCGCAGAACACCTCCGGGCCTCAAATGTCCCCTAGCGCTCCAACAAGGCCCTCAGGCCCCTCAAGGCCCCAGAGCCCCCAATTTTTAATGATTTTTTAAGGCTTTATTATATCTTTTATTATATCTGCTTTTTTGAATGCTCCAACACCTAGCAATACTTTTCAAAGGCATTTCAGAACCAGCTCTTTTCTTAATTTCCCTCCTTAGCTCAATTACAGCATTGAAGTGCCCATCCTTTTTCGACACAACGTTACATTACATCTTTTTGAATGCTCCAACACCCAGCAATAATTTTCAAAAGGCATTTCAGAAGAATTTATTTTCTTAATGTCCTTCCTAAACCCATTTTACAAGTTAAAGTACCCTTCCTTTTCACACACAACTTTACTTTAAAGCTTTTTGAATGCCCAACACCAAGCAATACTTTTCAAAAGGCATTTCAGAACAAGTTCTTTTCTTAATGTCCTTCCTAAACCCATTTTACAAGTTGAAGTACCCATCCTTTTCACCCACAGCTTTAATTTACAGATTTTGAATGCTACAACACCAAGCACTACTTTTCAAAGGCATTTCAGAACCAGTTATTTTCTTAATGTCCATCCCAAACCCATTTTACAAGTTGAAGTACCCATCTATTACACCCATAACTTTACTTTACAGCTTTTTGAATGCCCCAACACCAAGCAATACTTTTCATAGGGCATTTCAGAACAAGTTCCTTTCAAAATGTCCATCCTAAACCCATTTTACAAGTTAAACTATCCCATTCTGTACACACTCAACTTTAATTTACCGCTTTATGAATGCCCAAAACCAAGCAATACTTTTCAAAAGGCATTTCAGAACAATTTATTTTCTTAATGTCCTTCCTAAACCCATTTTACAAGTTGAAGTACCCATCCTTTTCACACACAACTCTACTTTAAAGCTTTTTGAATGCCCAACACCAAGCAATACTTTTCAAAGGCATTTCAGAACAAGTTCTTTTCTTAATGTCCTTCCTAAACCCATTTTACAAGTTGATGTACCCATCCTTTTCACCCACAACTTTAATTTACAGCTTTTTGAATGCTCCAACACCAAGCAATACTTTTCAAAGGGCATTTCAGAACAAGTTCTTTTCATAATGTCCATCGTAAACCCATTTTACAAGTTGAAGTACCCATCCTTTTCACCCACAACTTTACTTTACAGCTTTTTGAATGCCCAATACCAAGCAATACTTTTCAAAAGGCATTTCAGAACAAGTTCCTTTCTTAATGTCCTTCCTAAACCCATTTTACAAGTTGAAGTACCCATCCTTTTCACACACAACTTTACTTTACAGCTTTTTGATTGTTCCAAAATCAAGCATTACTTTTCAAAGGGCTTTTCACAACCAGTTCTTTTCTTTCTGATCATAGTAAACCCATTTTACAAGTTGAAGTTCCCATCCTTTTCACACACAAATTTACTTTACAGCTTTGTAAATGCCCCACACCAAGTAAAACTTTTCAAAAGGCATTTCAGAACTATTTCTTTTCTTAGTGACCGTCCTAAACCCATTTTACAAGTTTAAGTACCCATCCTTTTCACTCACAACTTTACTTTACAGCTTTTTGAATGCTCCAACACCAAGCAATACTTTTCAAAGGGCATTTCAGAACAATTTCTTTTCTTAATGTCCTTCCTAAACCCATTTTACAAATTGAAGTACCCATACTTTTCACACACAACTTTACTTTACAGCTTTTTGAATGCTCCAACACCAAGCAATACTTTTCAAAAGGTATTTCAGAACAATTTCTTTTCACAATGTCCTTCCTAAACCCATTTTACAAGTTGAAGCACCCATCCTTTTCTATCACAACTTTACTATACTGCCTTTTTGAATGCTCCAACACCAAGCAATACTTTATAAATGGCATTTCAGAACAAGTTATTTTCTTAATGTCATTCCTAAACCCATTTTACAAGTTGAAGTACCCATCCTTTTCACCCGCAACTTTACTTTACAGTTTTTTGAATGCCTCAACACCAAGCAGTACTTTTCAAAGACTTTATTATATCTTTTCAGAACAAGTTCTTTACGTAATGTCCTTCCTAAACCAATTTTACAAGTTGAAGTACTCATCTTTTCCCCTACAACTTTACTATAAGACTTTTTGAATACCCCAACATCAAGCAATACTTTTCAAAAGACTTTACTATATCTTTTCAGAACAAGTTCTTTACGTAATTTTCTTCCTAAACCCATTTTACAAGTTAAAGTACTTATCTTGCCCCCCACAACTTTACTTTTCAACTTTTTTGCACATCCAAACATCAAGCAATACTTTCCAAAAGACTTTATTATATCTTTCAGATTAAGTTTTTTTCTTAATGTCTTCATAAACCAATTTTACAAGTTGAAATAGTTATCTTTTTCACCACAACTTTACTTTACGACTTTTTTTAACACCCCAAGATCAAGCAATACTTTTCTAAAGGTTTTATTATATCTTTTCAGAACAAGTTCTTTTCTTAATATGCTTCTTAAACCAATTTTACAAATTCTAAATTTGTCCTTAGTAGATAGAAAAAGCTATATCATAGCTGTAAATATTTTCTCGAAAGATAAGCAATTCTATTTCAATTTTAAATTTTCTCAATGAAGTGAAGAAATGTTCAAGTTCTCTTCTGAATTTTCTCAATGAAAAAGAAATTAGTTTTTAATCAATTCTATTTTTCAAAATAATATAAAAATTTTCCACTTCGGTTCAGATTTTCTCAAAGTGATGAAAAAATTTAAAATACTGTTCCAAATTTTTCATAGAAGATAGAAAAGTCCACGTTTACTTATGAATTGTACCAGAGAGCCCACTTCAATTCTAATTTTTCCGGAGCAAACGAAAATCTTCCGTTTCATTTACTCACTTCAAAAATACAGAAACAAATTTCATCTTCTATTCTAAATTTTCCGGTGAAAGATAGAAAAAGTAATACCATACTTGTGAATATTTTCCCGGAAGATAAAAAGTTCTAGTTCAATTTGAAACTTTCTCAACGAAGAGAAGAAAAGTTCAAGTTCTCTTCTGAATTTTTCCAAAGAACACAATTCCATTCTAAGTTCTAAATATAAAATAAAAAACTTACAATTCAGTTATTTATTTCACAAAGACATAAAGAAATTTAAAGTTCAATTCTAAATTTTTCGGTGGAAGGTAGATAAAGTAATACCATACTTGTGAATATTTTCCCGGAAGATAAAAAGTTCTAGTTCAATTTAAAATTTTCTCAATGAAGTGAAGAAAAGTTCAAGTTCTCTTCTGAATTTTACCAAAGAACAGAATTCAATTCTTATTTCTCCAGAGAAAATAAAAAGCGTCCACGTCAGTTTTAAGTTCCCCAGAGAAGTAAAGAAATTTAAAGTTCTATTCTAAATTTTTAGATGGAAGATAGAAAAAGTAATACTATGATTGTGATTATTTTCCGGGAAGATAAAAAGTTCTAGTTCAATTTAAAATTTTCTCACTGAAGTGAAGAAAAGTTCAAGTTCTCTTCTGAATTCTACCAAAGAAAACAATCCAATTCTAATTTCACCAGAGAAAATAAAAACCTTCCACTTCAGTTCTTTATTTCACAAACACATAAAAAATTTAAAGTTCTGTTCTAATTTTTCATGGAAGATAGAATAAGTTATACGATGAATTTGTGTATTCAACTGGAAGATATGTAACTCAACTTTAATTCTGAGCTTTCTTAAAGAAGTGCAGAGTGTTCATTTTTAATTATGAATATTTTTAAAGATAAGAAAAAAGTTAAATAAATTCTAAATTATACCCATGAAAATGAAAAAACCTTCCACTTCAGTTCTTAATTTTTCAAAGACATAAAAAATTTAAAGTTCAGTTCTAAATTTTTCTGTAGAAGATAGGAAAAGTTATACTATAATTGTGATTATTTTCCAGTGAAGATAAAAAGTTTCACTTTAATTCTAATTTTCTTAAATTCAGTTCCGATTTTTTTTAAAGGGATGAAAAATTTAAAGTTCTGTTCCAAATTTTTCATAGAAGATAGAAAAAGTTATACATTGATTGTGAATATTCGACATGATGATAAGGAGCACCACTTTAATTCTGAGTTTTCTCGAAGAAGTGCAAAATGTTCAAGTTCTCTTCTGAATTTTCTTAAAGAAGAGAAAAAAGTTAGCTCAAATCTTAATTTTACTAATGAAAATGAAAAAACGTTCCAATTCAGCTCTTAGTTTCTCAAAGACATAAAGAAATTTAAAGTTCAGTTCTAAATTTTTCGGCGGAAGATAGGAAAAGTTATACTATGATTGTGATTATTTTCCAGTGAAGATAAAAAGTTTCACTTTAATTCTAAATTTTCTTAAATTCAGTTCCGATTTTTCTAAAGGAGATGAAAAAATTTAAAGTTCTGTTCCAAGTTTTTCATAGAAGATAGAAGAAGTTATACATTGATCGTGAATATTCACCATGAAGATTAAAATTTCCACTTTAATTCCTAATTTTCTCAATGAAGTGCAAAATGTTCAAGTTCTCTTCTAATTTTTCCAAGAAAATAAAAAGGTTCCACTTCAGTTCTGGTTTTTTTCTCAAAGAGATGAAAAAAGTTCTATTCTAATTTTAAATTAAATTTTAGCTCCTTTGTCTTATGGATTTACCCCTCAAATTTTTAAATTAGAAAATGAGTGACTCGTTTTATTATTAAAGACAATCGTTCAAACTCGTTCATCTAACCTCCAAAACAATAGGTTAGGTTAGGTATAAATAAATATTAATAAATAAATAGAAACATTTCTACATGTTTAAGTTAGGTTAGGTTAGGTTAACTTATCATGAGCGCTCATGATAAGTTAACCTAACCTTTTCCGGCGAGTATGGTTAGGTTAGGTTTGGCTAGATTAAGTTAGGTTAGATTAGGTTAGGGTAAGTTAGGTTAGGTTAGCCTACGTACGCTTCACTTAGGTTAGTTTAGGTTAGGTGAGAGACATGCAAAAAGTTAGGTGTATGATTAGGTTAGGTTAGATTAAGTTAGGTTAGGTTAAGTTAGGATCAATGTATAACTTCTTCTATCTTCTATGAAAAACTTGGCACAGAAATTTAAATTTTTTCATCTCTTTGAGAAAATCGGAACTTTATTTAAGAAAATTTAGAATTAAAGTTAAACTTTTCATCTTCATGAAAAACAATCACAATCATAGTATAGATTTTCCTATCTTCTATGGAAAAATTTAAAACAGAACTTTAAATTTTTTATTTCTTTGAGAAATTCAGAACTGAAGTGGAAGCTTTTTTCATTTTCATTGGTAAAATTCAGAATTGAGCTAAATTTTTTCTCTTCTTTAAGAAAATTCAGAAGAGAACTTGAACATTTAGTACTTCATTGAGAAAACTCAGAATTAAAGTGGTGCTCCTTATCATCATGTCGAATATTCACAATCAATGTATAACGTTTTCTATCTTCTATGAAAAATTTGGAACAGAACTTTAAATTTTTCATCTCTTTGCAAAAAATCGGAAATGAATTTAAGAAAATTCGAATTCAAGTGAGACTTTTTATCTTCACTTGAAAATAATCACAATCATAGTAAAACTTTTCCTATCTTCTACAGAAAAATTTAGAACTGAACTTTAAATTTTTTATGTCTTTGAGAAATTAAGAAATGAAGTTGAATCTTTTTTCATTTTCATTGGTAAAATTCAGAATTGAGTTAACTTTTTTCTCTTCTTTAAGAAAATTTAAAAGAGAACTTGAACACTTTGCACTTCTTCGAGAGAGCTCAGAATTAAATTGGAGTTCCTTATCTTCATGTTGAATATTCACAATCAATGTATAACTTTATCTATCTTCTATGAAAAATTTAGAACAGACCTTTAAATTACTTTGTTTGTTTGGGGAACTTATAAATTAATTTGAAGGTTTTTATTTCCTCTGGAGAAATTAGAACTGAATTTTATTCTTTGGTAAAATTCAGATGGGAACTTGAACTTTTCTTCACTTTATTGAGAAAATTTAAAATTGAACTAGAACTTTTTATCTTTCGAGAAAATATTCACAATCATAGTATTACTTTTTCTATCTTCCATCTAAAAATTTAGAATAGAACTTTAAATTTCTTTATTTCTTTGGGGAACTTAAAACTGACGTGGAAGCTTTTTATTTTCTCTGGAGAAATTAGAATTGAATTATGTTCTTTGGTAAAATTCAGAAGAGAACTTGAACCATTCTTCACTTCGTTGAGAAAATTTTAAATTGAACTAGAACTTTTTATCTTTCGGGAAAATATTCACAAATATGGTATTACTTGTTCTATTTTCCACCGAAAAATTTAGAATTGAACTTTAAATTTCTTTATGTCTTTGTGAAATAAAGAACTGAAGTGGAAGATTTTTATTTTCTCTGGAGAAATTAGAATTGAATTGTGTTCTTTGGTAAAATTCAGAAGAGAACTTGAACTTTTCTTCACTTCGTTGAGAAAATTTAAATTGAACAAGAAATTTTTATCTTGCATGAAAATATTCCCAGTGATGGCATTACTTTTTTTATCTTCCATCGAAAAATTTCGAATAGACCTTTAAATTTCTTTTTTTCCTTGTGAAAACATTATCTGTCTTGAAATAGTTTTGTTGTCATTTATGATCTTAGACTTGATTTGTGTTCTTTGGTAAAATTCAGAATAGAAATTGAACTTTTCTTCACTTCGTTGAGAAAATTGTAAATTGAACAAGAACTTTTTATCTTCCGGGAAAATATTCACAAGTATGGTATTACTTTTTCTATCTTCCACCGAAAAATTTAGAATTGAACTTATAAATTTCTTTATGTCTTTGTGAAATAAAGAACTGAAGTGGAAGATTTTTATTTTCTCTGGAGAAATTAGAATTGAATTTTGTTCTTTGGTAAAATTCAGAAGAAAACTTGAACTTTTTTATCTTCTGTGAAAAATTTGGAACAGTATTTTAAATTTTTCATCTCTTCGAGACAGATCCGAACTGAAGTGGAAATTTTTTATATTATTTGTAAAAATATAAATGAACAATAACTAATTTCTTTTTCATTGAGAAAATTCAGAAAAGAACTTGAACTTTCCTTCACTTTTTTGAGAAAATTAAAAATTGAACTAGAACTTTTTGTCTTCCGGGAAAATATTCGCAACTATGCTATAGCTTTTTCTATCTACTACAGATAAATTTAGAATAGAACTTTAAATTTCTTTATGTCTTTGGTGAACTTAAAACTGAAGTGGAAGATTTTTATTTTCTCTGGAGAAATTAGAATTGAATTATGTTCTTTGGTAAAGTTCAGAAGAGAACTTGAACTTTTCTTCACTTCGTTGAGAAAATTTTAAAATGGACTAGAACTTTTTATCTTTCGGGAAAATATTCACAAATATGGTATTACTTTTTCTATCTTCCACCGAAAAATTTAGAATTGAACTTTAAATTTCTTTATGTCTTTGTGAAATAAGGAACTGAAGTGGAAGATTTTTATTTTCTCTGGTGAAATTAGAATTGAATTGTGTTCTTTGGTAAAATTAAGAAGAGAACTTGAATTCTTCTTCACTTCGTTGAAAAAATTTTAAATTGAACTAGAACTTTTTATCTTCCGGGAAAATATTCACAAGTATGGTATTGCTTTTTCTATCTTCCACCGAAAAATTTAGAATTGACCTTTAAATTTCTTTATGTCTTTGTGTAATAAAGAATTTAAAGGGAATATTTATTTTTTAATTGTGATATTAGTACAGGAGCTAATTCTTAGGTAAAATACAATAGGGAACTTGAATTTTTTGATCTTTTTCTAAAAATTTGGAACAGTATTTAAATTGTTCAACAATTTAAGCCGTATCTAAAGTGAATTGGAAAATTTTTAAAATTTTTGAAAAATAGAAATAATCAATAACTAATTTCTTTTTCATTGAGAACATTCAGAATAGAACTTGAACTTTCCTTGACTTCGTTGAGAAAATTAAAAATTGAACTAGAACTTTTTGTCTTCCGGGAAAATATTCGCAACTATGCTATTGCTTTTTCTATCTACTACAGAAAAATTTAGAATAGAACTTTAAATTTCTTTATGTCTTTGGTGAACATAAACTGAAGTGGAAGATTTTTATTTTCTCTGGAGAAATTAGAATTGAAGTGAGTTCTTTTGTAAAATTCAGAAGAGAACTTGAACTTTTCTTTTCTTCATTGAGAAAATTTTAAATTGAACTAGAACTTTTTATCTTCCGAGAAAATATTCGCAACTATGGTATTACTTTTTCTATCTTCAACAGAAAAATTTAGAATTGAACTTTAAATTTCTTTATGTCTTTGTGAAATAAAGAACTGAAGTGGAAGATTTTTATTTTCTCTGGTGAATTAGAATTGAATTGTGTTCTTTGGTAAAATTCAGAAGAGAACTTGAACTTTTCTTCACTTCGTTGAGAAAATTTTAAATTGAACTAGAACTTTTTATCTTCCGTGAAAATATTCACAAGTATGGTATTATTTTTTCTATCTTCCACCGAAAAATTTAGAATTGAACTTTAAATTTCTTTATGTCTTTGTGAAATAAAGAACTGAAGTGGAAGATCTTTGTTTGCTCTGTAGAAATTACAATTGAATTATGTTCTTTGGTAAAGTTCAGAAGAGAACATGAACTTTTTTATTTTCTGTGAAAAATTTGGAACCTCATTTTAAATTTTTCATCTCTTCGAGACAGATCTGAACTAAAGTGGAAAATTTTTATATTATTTGCAAAAATAGAAATGATCAATAACTAATTTCTTTTTCATTGAGAAAATTCAGAATAGAACTTGAACTTTCCTTGACTTCGTTGAGAAAATTTAAAATTGAAGTAGAACTTTTTGTCTTCTGGGAAAATATTCGCAACAATGGTATAGCTTTTTCTATCTACTACAGATAAATTTAGAATAGAACTTTAAATTTCTTTATGTCTTTGGTAAACTTAAAACTGAAGTGGAAGATTTTTATTTTCTCTGGAGAAATTAGAATTGAAATGTGTTCTTTGGTAAAATTCAGAAGAGAACTTGAACTTTTCTATCTTCTATGAAAAATTTGGAACAGTATTTTAAATTTTTTCATCACTTTGAGAAAAATCTGAACCGAAGTGGAAAATTTTTATATTATTTGGAAAAATAGAATTGATTAAAAACTAATTCCTTTTTCATTGAGAAAATTCAGAAGAGAACTTGAACTTTTCTTCACTTCGTTGAGAAAATTTAAAATTGAAATAGAATTGCTTATCTCGAGATAATATTCACAGCTATGATATAGCTTTTTCTATCTACTAAGTAAAAATTTAGAATTTGTAAAATTGGTTTAAGAAGCATATTAAGAAAAGAACTTGTTCTGAAAAGATATAATAAAACCTTTAGAAAAGTATTGCTTGATCTTGGGGTGTGCAAAAAAGTCGTAAAGTAAAGTTGTGGTGAAAAAGATAACTATTTCAACTTGTAAAATTGGTTTATGAAGGACATTAAGAAAAAACTTAATCTGAAAGATATAATAAAGTCTTTCGGGAAGTATTGCTTGATGTTTGGATGTGCAAAAAAGTCGTAAAGTAAAGTTGTGGGGAAAAAGATAAGTACTTCAACTTGTAAAAAGGGTTTAGGAAGAAAATTACGTAAAGAACTTGTTCTGAAAAGATATAATAAAGTCTTTTGAAAAGTATTGCTTGATGTTGGGGTATTCGAAAAGCCTTATAGTAGTAAAGCTGTGGGGGAAAAGATGAGTACTTCAACTTGTAAAATTGGTTTAGGAAGGACATTACGTAAAGAACTTGTTTTGAAAAGATATAATAAAGTCTTTGAAAAGTACTGCTAGGTGTTGGGGCATTCAAAAAGCTATAAAGTAAAGTTGTGGGTGAAAAGGATGGGTACTTCAACTTGTAAAACGGGTTTAGGAAGGGCATTAAGAAAAGAAATTGTTTTAAAATGTCCTTTGAAAAGTATTGCTTGGTGTTGGAGCATTCAAAAAGCTGTAAAGTAAAGTTGTGGGTGAAAAGGATGGGTACTTCAACTTGTAAAATGGTTTTAGGAATGATATTAAGAAAATAACTTGTTCTGAAATGCCTTTTGAAGAGTATTGCTTGGTGTTGCAGCATTCAAAAAGGCAGTATAGTAAAGTTGTGGGTGAAAAGGATGGGTACTTCAACTTGTAAAATGGGTTTAGGAAGGACATTAAGAAAAGAAATTGTTCTGAAATGCCTTTTGAAAAGTATTGCTTGGTGTGGGAGCATTCAAAAAGCTGTAAAGTAAAGTTGTGTGTGAAAAGGATGGGTACTTCAACTTGTAAAATGGGTTTAGGAAGGACATTAAGAAAAGAAATTGTTCTGAAATGCCCTTTGAAAAGTATTGCTCGGTGTTGGAGCATTCAAAAAGCTGTAAAGTAAAGTTGTGTGTGAAAAGGATGGGAACTTCAATTTGTAAAATTGGTTTAGGAAGGACATTAAGAAAATAACTGGTTCTGAATTGCCTTTGAAAAGTATTGCTTGGTGTTGGAGCATTCAAAAAGCTGTAAAGTAAAGTTGTGTGTGAAAGGGACTTCAACTTGTAAAATGGGTTTAGGAAGGACATTAAGAAAAGAAATTGTTCTGAATTGTCTTTTGAAAAGTTTTGATTGGTGTGGTGCATTCAAAAAGCTGTAAAGTAAAGTTGTGGGTGAAAAGGATGGGTACTTCAACTTGTAAAAATGGGTTTAGGCAGTACATTATGAAAATAACATGTTCTGAAATACCCTTTGAAAAGTATTGCTTGGTGTTGGAGCATTCAAAAATCTGTAAAGTAAAGTTGCGGGTGTAAAGGATGAGTACTTAAACTTGTAAAATGGGTTTAGGATGGACATTATGAAAAGAACTTGTTCTGAAATGCCCTTTGAAAAGTATTGCTTGGTGTTGGAGCATTCAAAAAGCTGTAAATTAAAGTTTTGGGTGAAAAGGATGGGTACTTCAACTTGTAAAATAGGTTTAGGAAGGACATTAAGAAAAGAACTTTTTCTGAAATGCCTTTGAAAAGTATTGCTTGGTGTTGGACATTCAAAAAGCTGTAAAGTAAATTTGTGGGTGAAAAGGATGGGTACTTCAATTTGTAAAATGGGTTTAGGAAGGACATTAAAAAAAGAACTTGTTCTGAAATGCCTTTTGAAAAGTATTGCTTGGTGTTGGGCATTCAAAAAGCTGTAAAGTAAAGTTGTGGGTGAAAAGGATGGGTACTTCAACTTGTAAAATGGGTTTAGGAAAGGACATTAAGAAAAGAAATTGTTCTGAAATGCCTTTTGAAAAGTATTGCTTGGTGTTGGAGCATTCAAAAAGCTGTAAAGTAAAGTTGTGTGTGAAAAGGATGGGTACTTCAAGTTGTAAAATGGGTTTAGGAAGGACATTAAGAAAAGAAATTGTTCTGAAATGCCCTTTGAAAAGTATTGATTGGTGTTGGAGCATTCAAAAAGCTGTAAAGTAAAGTTGTGGGTGTAAAGGATGGGTACTTCAACTTGTAAAATGGGTTTAGGAAGGACATTAAGAAAATAACTGGTTCTGAAATGCCTTTGAAAAGTATCGCTTGGTGTTGGAGCATTCAAAAAGCTGTAAAGTAAAGTTGTGTGTGAAAGGGACTTCAACTTGTAAAATGGGTTTAGGAAGGACATTAAGAAAAGAACTTGTTCTGAAATGTCTTTTGAAAAGTATTGCTTGGTGTTGGGCATTCAAAAAGCTGTAAAGTAAAGTTGTGGGTGAAAAGGATGGGTACTTCAACTTGTAAAATGAGTTTAGGAAGGACATTATGAAAAGAACTTGTTCTGAAATGCCCTTTGAAAAGTATTGCTTGGTGTTGGAGCATTCAAAAAGGTGTAAAGTAAAGTTGTGGGTGTAAAGGATGAGTACTTCAACTTGTAAAATGGGTTTAGGATGGACATTATGAAAAGAACTGGTTCTGAAATGCCCTTTGAAAAGTATTGCTTTGTGTTGGAGCATACAAAAAGCTTTAAATTAAAGTTTTGGGTGAAAAGGATGGGTACTTCAACTTGTAAAATTGGTTTAGGAAGGACATTAAGAAAAGAACTTGTTCTGAAATGCCTTTTAAAAGTCTTGCTTGGTGTTGGGCATTCAAGAAGCTGTAAAGTAAAGTTTTGGGTAAAAAGGATGGGTACTTCAATTTTTAAAATGGGTTTAGGAAAGGACATTAAAAAAATAACTTGTTCTGAAATACCCTTTGAAGAGTTTTGCTTGTTGTTGGGCATTCAAAAAGCTGTAAAGTAAAGTTGTGGGTGAAAAGGATGGGTACTTAAATTTGTAAAATGGGTTTAGGAAGGACATTAAGAAAAGAAATTGTTCTGAAATGCCTTTTGAAAAGTATTGCTTGGTGTTGGGCATTCAAAAAGCTTTAAAGTAAAGATTTGGGTGAAAAGGATGGGTACTTCGATTTGTAAAATGGGTTTAGGAGGGATATTATGAAAAGAACTTGTTCTGAAATGTCTTATGAAAAGTATTGCTTGGTGTTGGAGGATTCAAAAAGCTGTAAATTAAAGTTTTGGGTGAAAAGGATGGGTACTTCAACTTGTAAAATGGGTTTAGGAAGGCCATTAAGAAAAGAACTTGTTCTGAAATGCCTTTTGAAAAGTTTTGCTTGGTGTTGGACATTCAAAAAGCTGTAAAGTAAAGTTGTGTGTGAAAAGGATGGGTACTTCAACTTGTAAAATGGGTTTAGGATGGTAATTAAGAAAAGAACTTGTTCTGAAATGCCTTTTGAAAAGTATTGCTTGGTGTTGGGCATTCAAAAAGCTGTAAAGTAAAGTTGTGTGTAAAAAAGATAGGTACTTTAATTTGTAAAATTGGCTTAGGAGGGACATTAGGAAAAGAACTGGTTCTGAAATGCCTTTGAAAAGTATTGCTTGGTGTTGGAGCATTCAAAAAAGCAGTATAGTAAAGTTGTGGGTGAAAAGGATGGGTACTTCAACTTGTAACATGGGTTTAGGATGGACATTAGGAAAATAACTTGTTCTGAAAAGATATAATAAAGCCTTAAAAAAGTATTAAAAAATGGGGGCTCAGGGGCCTTTGGGGGTCCGAGGGCCTTTTTGGCGCCCGGGGGGACTTTGGAGGACGGGGGGCTTCGTTGGGGTTTGGGGTAGGGGGATCGTAGCCATTGGGGGTTGGGGTTGGGGACCTCACGACACTGTTCAAATGGAACTTGTGTATTATAACGACCACAGAGTTTCACCCTCAAATCCTCTTCTAAAACCTCTTCTAAAATCATCTTTTAAAATGTCTTTAACTGTTTCGCCGAAATAATTCCCTAAAATGTCTAAAACGGTTTCGCTCAAATAACCCCTAAATGTAATTTTAGCGCGTTCCTTTTGTTTTTGGCATCCCTGCGCTGTCACATTTCAAATTACTGGGAAACCCTTTCCCGCGTTAATCTCTTCATCTCTAAGATCAAAACATTCGCCCGGAAACAATCAACCTTGACGTCATCTGTCAGACATTAATAAACTTCGTCCCGGAAACAATTCTCTTGGAAATACATCAAAGACATTAATAAACTTTGCCCGGAGACATTTCTCGGAAACATGTTCTCCCTGGGGATTCCATGCCCATTTTTGGTGCCCTGTCGGGACTGACAGCACAGGTGTTCTCCCTAGGGACTCTATGCCCATATTTGGTGTACTCGTGGGAGTCAATAAGGCCTTTCTACTCCCGTCCTGAACTGGTTTCTAGGACTATTGCTTTTCCTGAGTCCAAAATAATTTCTATAATTTGAAGAATATGACAAATGCAACTTGGAATATTACGACGTTAAAAAATAACTCATATCGACGTTTTGACTAACTAATTCAGACGCTTCGAACTGTACATTAGGAGTTTCAGAAGCTCATGTCCCAGAGGTAGGAAACAAAAATTAGGTAATGTAGAATTTATTTACTCTAGGGAACTGGGAACTGTAGGGAACAGGGAACTGTGTTTCATACGCTTGTATGATCTTATAAACTGTCAAATAACCGGTCACACCTGAGTAGTAACATTGCTGAATCATATTCTTATGACCCTGGAAGATAAGAGGGAGGTGGTTTATAATAGTAGAGAGTGCTTCAATAAACTTGCTGTATAGGTCTGGGTCAAGTCCTGCTACTAATTTGGAATGTATGAGTTTAAAGGTTTCAACTGGTTTTCAGCAACTATCCCTGCCCCGACCAACTTATTAAACCTGACTTTACTCTCTGATCTGTTGAATGCTACGGCAAAGAAAACCCATGAGAGAGATTGAGGAATCCATACTCGCATGTTCCTCACCTAATGTGAATAGGACAATAAGTCGGGATATATCAGTTAAATTGTATGTAAAACCTGTATCCCCCGGAAACTTGACTTCAGACCCATCATGGAGCTTCTTATCAGATTTAGGAGACATGGCTGCTGCTATATTCTTAATGGCTGTTTCATTATTGTCTTTACAAATATATCCTGTTGCAAAATAAGATTCGAACCTTTCCTTAAAATCAACTTCTGACTCATACTCTACATTGTCTATATTATTGTAAAGATCATACTTAAATTCTCTAAACTACCTAACCACTAACCATTCAGTTGTTAACTGAGTTGTACTCCAAGTCCTACATTGCTCATCTAGATGGATTAAAACCGTCCATCTCAATCTCATCGCATCATCTTCCAAAATATCCTTCTTGGATGTGTTCGCCTTTTGATAAAACCTCTTGAATGTAGACAAATAATTGTATGCAATTCATTTAGATGTTGCCACGGAATTTTCCAATACCCCGGTGAACGATGAGGTAGTAAGCAACGCAAAATTAGCAAACCTATCACTACGTAATATAGGGAAAAGACTCATATTGTTAATTAAATAAACAGTTTTTAAAACCGTTGTTGTGAATTAGTTAACACTAGTTAAGAATCACTAGTTAACACTAACTAATCGCTAGTTAACACTTATTAATTACTAGTTAACACTTATTAATCACTAGTTAATGCTATGATTTTTTCCTCTTCTTTGTGCAAATCTTCAAACTCGCGAATCCGTTCTTTCAGCTTTCCAGCCGCAGCGTTGTTTGCGGAAGCGTCAACGTGAATGACAAGCACCTCTGCAACACTGGCTAATTTTTTATCATTTGCTCAGGTGAATCTCGAACGTATCAAACAGTTCGTGGTAACGAAGGAGTGACCCGGCTCAATAGTAACCAAAACTCTAGAAAAACGGAATTTTGATACCAGTAGATACATCAAAAGAATTGGGTTTTAATGCTGATTTCAAATATACAAGTTGCTTCAAGTTTATTCTTATCTATCAAAAGTTACCAGCATAAAAAAATTTGCCTTATTTCCAAAAAAAGGGGGAAACACCCCCTAAGAAAGATAGAATCTTAATGAATATCACACCGTCAGATTCAGAGTACCAGGAACCCCTACTGTACAGGTTTTAAGCTCCTATCTGCAAAAATGTGGACTTTTGTATTTTTTGCAAGAAGGAAGATCACGGATGCGTGTTTTTTCCCAGAGGTGTTCGTATCGATCTAGTTGTTCTAGAATATCGTGAGAGGTCTCATTCGAATAGAAATTAAAAGTTCTAGTACCCATTTTAAGTGACCAAAAAAATTGGAGGCCAACTAGGCGCCGGATTTCCCAGCATTATTTAAAACACGATCAGAAATTAAATAAAAAAAACAAGTTTTTTAAACTGAAAGTAAGGAGCTGCATTAAAACTTAAAACGAACAGAAATTATTGCGCAGATGAGGGGTTTGCCCCCTAGGCAATACCTTGCTCTTTATGCTAATAATTTTTTGTACTTTTAAAAGAGCTATCTATTCTAATTAAACGGCTTTTGTGATTCAGGGGTTTGTGATTGGAACAAAATTTGAACGTTAGCGTAACATCTCTCGTCAAATCTCTTATCCCAAGTCTTATAGTCCAGAGGGTAGAATTTACCTTATGCGGTAACAAAGTCGCGTTTCTTACTCCATTCACAAAGAGTTGCCTTGGCATAATAATTTTTTAAATTTCCCGGCAGCAACATCCACTGGAAGTTGTGTAAGAGTAACAATTGTTGGTTTTGAACTTCCAATTCTTCCCTTCTTACTGAAAATCCAATACAGTTTACCTAAAGTACAAAAGAATCAGACGTTATTACCAGACAAAAAAAAACCTAATGAGTTAGGATAACAGTTTGATAACCCATAGCAACCCAAAATTAAAATAAACATTTGAAATAAACTTCTAAAGTTTTTTATTGTTTAAAAAAATAAAGCTATGAGACAGAATCAAACTTTAGCGTAAAGAGCGAGGCGTTGAAGAGGGGACAACCCCTTTCATATAAGGACTAATTTCTGTTCGTTTTAATTTTTAATGTCACTCCTTACTTTCAGTTAAAAAAACATGTTTTATTTATTTAATAATACCAAGAGACACTCTACTTGGAAGTCTCTATCATCATATTAATTTTTTTTCTTATTGCATCTAAAAATTAAGCAAGAAAAAACGGATTTTAATTTCAACAAAGCAGTGGAGCAAAAGTGAATAAAAACAAGACAAAACTTTAATTAAACAATGTTCCGAATATTTCGGCCCCACGTCCGGTAAACTTCATCAATGGGAAAAAAAAACAAAAAGAAATAAAAAAATGTTTGAAAAAAATGACACATAAAAAAATACGACAACTAAAACACGAAGAAAAAAATATACATAAATAAATAAGAACAACAAACAAGACAAACAAACTTCAAGCACTGACGTCATAACACAAGAACAAAACCAAGCGATTGTCTATAGTGAAACCATGGGTCATTCTCCTCTTAACAATCAGTGTGTATATGGGAATCTATTGTAAGTGAAGACTATATCTACTCGAACAAACAAAAAAGGGTCACCTAACCCCAGGTCCGTCATATCTAACTAAATCTCACAGGTTAATCAACAAATTCATGAATTATAAATTGAAAGCATTTTTTCGTCTGCTAGTTCAGCTGCAGTCCGTTGACTTTTTCATGCTTTTACCTCATTCTGACCTTTGTTCGCAAAGTCGTCATTTGTTTCAGGACAATTATGTAAATCACTAATGGTTGAAAACTACCCGCTCCTTAGGAGCTGGCAAATCTGTTCTCTCAGCTTTTCAGCCGTACTGTTGTTTGCGGATGCGTGAACGTAAATAATAAACACCTCTGCAGCACTGGTTAACTTTATATCATTTGCTCAGGTGAATTTTGAACTTCTATTACCAAGAGACACTCTACTTGGATGTCTCTATCATCATATTTAATTTTTTTTTTTCTTATTGCATCTGAAATATCCTGGAGTTGACTTGCTTTGGGAATCCCAATGTTTTCCATAGCCCAGAATATTCCAATACGCATTTTGAGATGTACTGCATTTCCTTCACTTAAATCCTTATTTTATCATTATTCAAATAACAATATTTAATGAGACAAAATAATAAGAACTCACTGATTTAGCTGAACAATAAGAAGATATGGGTATCTAACTAGTTAACAATCACTACTTAACACTAATTAATCACTGGTTAACACTATGATGTTTGTCTCTTGTTTGTGAAAATCTCCAAACTGGCAAATCTCTTCTCTCAGCTTTTCAGCCATTGCGTTGTTTGCGGATGTATCAACGTGTTGTAAAGCGTATTTTATGGTATTTGGGGGTTGTAGCCGTAGATGCCTTTATTCTCCCTTTATAGGGGAGATAAACTATGGCCCTAAGGTAATTAAACTTTGGTAGAGTGCCTTAGGCTATGACCGGACTAATGAGGCGTACCAAATGGGTAAGTTCGAGGGCCTAAAGGTAGATTGTAGAGAGGTTGGCTATAATACAATACTTTTATTCAATTTACATATAATAATCCAGATATAGATATTCTACTGGGACTGGCTGTCCCAAGTAGACCACAAGTCTCAGAAACTACAATAGTCGTGCTGGTAAATTTTTCGTCAATAGGGTTAGAAACTCTAACTCCAATTGATTAAATTCATGAGATATTTCCATGATGGCACTAGATAATAACTGTAGAGCCATCTGAAGATTTATATCTTCTATTATTTGACTTTGATTTCCTATTATTCGTTTTAGAGTTATGAATACTGCATTGTTTATCTCCCTTTTAAAAATGGAAAGCGTATTGATTGTTTGATTAACTTTTTACTCGATCTTGGATATTACTATTTCGTGATGTTTTAAGATTGTCAGTTTATGGCCTACCAATTGTAGATGATTTTGATTTGTTACTTTGACGTTTCCTATTTATTTTTCTGCTTCCTTCAACGTTGGCTCAGATACCGTACCTAATATATATTCTGAGATTTCCCCTACAATACCGATTAAGCTTCTTTTCTTTCTGGCCAATGTATTGTCTGGTTTGTTTTTGTTTTGTTTTTGTTTTTCCAGCGTAATTATCATTCTTTTTATATCTTCTAAAACCCCTTTAATTTGGCTATTCAGTACATTGAACAACGAATTTGGCTGAGTTTGAAATAATGATACTTTTATTTCTTTTTCTTTTACCTGAGGGGGTGTGAAAGGAGGCGGGTTAAGAGTTTTTTTCAATTCTCTTCTTGTCCTTTCCAGATTATTTGCAAGTATCGTTACTTGGTTCTGGAGGGTAGGTAAGGCTGAAGCATCAAACCTAATCGCGATTTGCCAGTAGCCTTCCATGGGTTTGATTGTATTCATTCTGCGAAACGATACTCCTTTTACAACCCTAAATTCGGCCGCAATAAGCTGGAGAAGCTTAAAAACGCAAATTATTGTCCAAATTCTCATTTGTAATAAATATTCCTTATATAGATCATATATAAACACTAAAAACAAAAAAATTTGAACGTGTTGTAAATTAACGCGTAATCCCTGCGTATTCTGCATATTCTTGGATCATTTACAATTGCCTTGGCGTTATCGTCAATTCTTGTAATTCGGTTACTTCCTGTCTGACACCTTGTATTTTACTCTTTTGATAAATAATCCAAACTTTTAAAAGTGTAAATAGACTTACACATACTGTGCCCATTATACACCCTACTAAAAATAATTCATTGAATTGAATGCTTTCTTCCCTTATTACTCTCAGTGTAACTTCTGCTTGACTAATGGCTATTTCTTGTTCTTGTTTTATATCTTTCAGCATTTGGGCCCAACTAATAGGTTCTTTAAAATTCTTTTTCCAAATTTCTACTAGATGTTTACTACCTTTTTTGAAAATAATTTCTAATTTGCCTGGTAAAATTGTTTTAATTTTTAATGGACTTAATTTATTAGAGTTTTCTTCTGATCTTTGTCTATTTTCTCTTTAAGAATGAACTTTGTATCTTAGTACCATAGATTACATTCTGACATTGTCGATATAACTAGCGGAAAATTTGGTATTTCTCTGTCTTGAACACAAGTTCCATCTAGCGTAACATTATTTGAAACTAATACTTCTGATACGCTTGCTTTTATAATTCCTTCAGTTGTTTCTGAAGGTTTAGAGACTTCCCAATGGCATGTTTTTTGAATGCATTGTCGATTTTCTAGAATTATGTTTTCCCAGCAATTTAAAATAATCCCACTTTGTGTCCTTTTTAGTCCTTTTTTGGTCAGTTCTAGCTTAAAAATACCATTTTCTATAACGGCCATAATCCGAATTTTGTCTAGAGAAATTATTCTTTTTCTGATGTTTTCTACTAGTACATACGCTGAAGTAGATGTCATGGTGATTACCAGTCTCCTTAGGCCCCCTGTTGCCATGGGCAAAGTTTGATACATTGTAAATACGCTATTTATCTGAACTAGGGGTATTTTCACATTTATTCGGAGGTTTCCCGCTAATATATAATAAGATGCTTTTAATAGCTTAGCATACCAGCTTAAGGGCTCTATCGGGTCTAACCCCGAAGGTAATTCATAGTACCCTTCCTTTAATACAAAATACTGTATGTTTTGCAAGATCTCTTTTAACTCCTTTGGAGGCAACAGAAGTTTCGGAATCTGTCCTAACTGTAATAACCCTAATGCTCTCTGATCTTCTATTGTATAATCACTTAAAATTTGTAGATGTGTCATTAGCTCTAACATGCTTGTGGCTAAATATTCTCTATAAAACGGTTTATCTTATTTACTTTCATTGATCAGTAAATTCTCTATTCTGCTAAATAAATTATAAATTTCCCCTCGAGTCCAATTTAAACTGAATATTTTTTAATTCTGTTCTAGGCATAACGATTTTTTTTTCTTTTTCGATACGAAAATATGTTTTGATCGATAATTTTGTCTTTTCTTCCTCTGGGATATTTGCATGTATCATTTCCAAATAATATTTTTGTATGTCTTCGAAAGCTATATTCGTTTTATTTGTTCTTCTATTGGTGATTAAACATTAACATTTGTACGGTGTTTTGTCACATGCATTATCGCTTCTACTTGTCTGTTTATTGCGTACAATTTTGGAAGCACCGATTGCTCGAAGCTATGGGATATATTTGCAATTATTTCATATCTGTTTTTTTGCGAAATTATTTTTTCTTCTCGGTTACTAGTTTTCAACAAAAAGGCTTCGATTATCTTATGATAAGAGTCCTTTTTTAATCTTATGGTATCTAGGATTTTTTGTAAATGTTCTAAACCTATTTCAAAAAGGAGTTGCCATTAATTCTCTACAATTCTCACCTGGCGTGTTTGTATTATAATTCCTCCGTCAACTACTTGTACTTTCTCGCCCTCTAATTTTGTTTTTGTCATCTTAGCACTTTCTCCCAAGAATAATATCGATAAAACAGCCCACCAGTAAAACTTCCACATTGTCTACAAGAAGAAATTGATATTACCCTATGTCCCTCCGTATTCTTATAAACGTTTTTTTCCTCCCCGCAATATGCTGCCTTGCGCTTTATAGGGCTTTCCAGCATATTAGGGGTTCTAAACAAAAATTTGGAAAATAAGTTCGTTGCCTTGATAATTCATTGGTTACTATTTACCCGTTATCTTTTTATACTGTTTTTCTTAACGGGTCCAGACTATATATCACTTCAGAGGAGTCATTTGAAAGCCTGAGTATCACTTTATATCACTTTTTTGAAACATCTCTATCAGTTTCTTTGAATCTGCTTGTTCTTTTAAAGCTTGTAATAATTCTTTGTTTTCTTTCGTTATTTTTGTGTTGGTTTTTACCACCCTTTTTAACTTTTGCAAAAAGCTGATATTAGGATATTTTCCTACCTCTGAGAGAATTCGTATTAAAACGGTTAACATACATTCTTTTGAAAAGTCTTCTGTCACTACTGGGTGGCGCCTACTGGCCTTAATCAATTTGTTTAAACCCTCTTTGTCGCTTATTGGAGTTGAGAATTCGTGCGTCATGCCCTAGAATTTTATGTATTCACGTATAAATAAATTTTATTTATTCATGAAATTTTTTTAACGATATTCTGATTTCCACAAAATTGTGTGGTTTTCATCGCAGACACATATTCCATATCTGTGGTATTTCACCAAAAATTAGTGCCTATTTCGTGCCAAAAGTTGTTTAGAGAAAGATGTTATCAGCACCTATTGTGTTTTCCCTATAAATTTTTATATTACTCGTGTCTGGTATTATCCTCAGTTTAATTTGCGCCTTAGTTTTATACAGTCACTGAGTGCAATTTTTCCCTTTCGTGATTCTTTGACTATTACCCTGTTCTACAAGTTTATGGGTTTATTGCCAGCATAAAATCTTTCCTCTTGCTATTTATTTTAGCATGAAGAATTTTACATAAACATTCATCCCAAACCTTCTCCAGTTTGACCAATATTTCTAATATCAATTTGGTTAGCTTGGTGGATCCCCCCAATGAAAAGACGTTTAGCAGTTTCGTTTTTAAATGCCAATTTTCCTATCATTGATGTAACCTGCTATATCATCGACCTGGTTATTTCTGTTAATGGTGCGACGTGAATTTATTTAATATGTGAAATTATTTATACCTGAGAAAAACATTGTTTGACACAGTGCTATACTTTATAAATTATGACCCATTTTATCTACGGTTTCTTGTTTATATTCACCACTTATTGTTAAGTGTTTCATTTATTATATCTTCTACTGTTTATAATAAGGTTGCAGCTAGCTTGTCCATGTACTTCACTTAATGTAAATCTTGCTGTTTTTCCCAATATAACAATATTTCAATTCTTAAAAAACATTTTTTTTAAATCATCCCCCCCCCAAATTTTTTTTTTCAACATAAATAGAAAAAAAATCACATTTTAGTGCTGATTCTAAATATTTGTAATTTTATTAGTTTCACTGCACCTATTTAAAATTGCGTGTCACCTATTAAAGCCCTGTGTAATTGCTTTCGTGATAACCTTTCTGTTGGTTTTCTAAGCACAATCTATTTGTCGACTAATTGGGATATAAGGGTCTATTGGCTTCACTCTATTTGATTTGCACTATCAAATCGTATTTATCTGATATAAAATCTATCTGATATTCGACTAAACTCTACTGATTTAAAATCAGACTAGACTTGAGGATGAATCGTCATTGAGTAACCGTAAGAGCGGCCCAGAGTCACCAATATTAGCTATTCCAAAAGGATGCATTGCCTTCTCTGTTTTTTCCTAATCTGGCTTGTGTTCTTTGTAAACAAGCATGAACACTGGCTTCTTTTACATCTACATGGCTGAAAAGCAGCCATCGTTTAAAATTCAAAATGGAACTTTCTTTTGACTCATTTCGCGGAGCTGATTCAAAATTTGAACTTTTTTTTAACACCATTATTCAGACGAAGGTCCTCTGTGTAGGTAAAGGAGACCCTTTTTAAGACCTATCCCCATGCCTCCATTTTCTGTGATTAACGGTTTCTTTCACCGAACTTCTTGCCTTATGCAGAGTTCCCATCACAGCTGGGTAACAACTCTTTTTTTTGCTTCCTTCGGCGACTTTTGCTAAGCTTCCACATTTGTTTTCTTACTTATAAGGTTACTTTTCTCGTTTTTCTTTTCATTCATTTCCTCAAGTACTTTAATTATATATTTATATTTCTTTTCCTTCCCTTTGCTTGTGAAACTATACAACTAACCTAGTATTTGCTAGCTTTAACAAAGTTAATTCTACTGCTTATTACGTCGTAAAATGCCATATTTTCGAAGCATCTCTACTCCTAATACACTCGGAAATGGCAGCTTCTAACCTATAAATGCTCGGACCACAATTTATGTGCTTCCTTTGCTAAATTGTAGCAGTGTTATCCTTGAACAAGAAGTCCATAGCCTGTACCTGTAGTAAGGCTGAATTAGGACCCTATTTGCTACTATTATGCCTAAAATTCTTCTGTTTCTACCAACGTTTCATCGGTCCAGCTATATTTTGTTTTTCTTTGCGTATTATTTTTTATTTTATTCTTTCAATTCACGGTACAAATACTTTATTATTTAGTAATATACGGCACTACTACATTGCATTTATTACTAACACTAAAAAAACTAATAATTATACACTTGCTTCTACTTGCTAAAATCTAGATGCTGTATTTTTTTTCTATTTTGCAATTCTTGATCCATCTTTTTTTCCATTTTATCTATTGTACCCAAATCTTTGAGGAGACACAAATCTATTTCTAATAGCCATAGTTTGAGCAAAGCTGCTAGAAGTTTTGCTAATTTGAGGGCCACTAAAACCAAAGTACATTTGCAGTCCCCTTCTAATAAGGTCAGTTCGATTTTTTTTTATTTTGCAACCTTTTTTAGTCTATTTAACTCAGTTTTTCCAACAGCCACCAGCTGTCGTAATGCGTTATTTTCTGGTAGTTGGGTGGTGTAGTCGTAGATACCTTTATTCTCCCTTTCCATGAGAGATACACTATAGCCCTAAGGTATTTAAACTTTGATAGCTTGCTTTAGGCTATGACCGGACTTATGAAGCGTACCCACTGGTTAAGTATGAGGGGCTAAAAGTAAATCGTAGAGAGTTTGTCTAAAATACAGCGCTTTTATTCAATTTACGTATAATTTTCCAGATATAGATATTCCACTGGGACTGGCTGTCCCAAGTAAACCCCATATCGCAGAACTAAAATAATATAAAATAAGATACAGACACTTACAATGATCCGAAAAGATCCCAAGGTATTTCTAACAAGATAATAAACGGGCAGAGGTTCGCCCTGCAAGTCAAAAAGTCTTTTCTCAGTCTCAAAAATCTGGGTATATATATGAAAAACCGACCACGTTCGTCCGGTTCATTCACGCATTTAGCCAGGAAATCGGTTATTGAACAAGTTCCCTCCAAGCTTACACATTCCACGATTTGTATCTTTATCTTAATAAAAAAGTGGTATTTTGAAACTTTGTATTTGCGTCAATATATTTTTACTAAATTAATAATTAACTAAATTAGAAAGCTTTACCAAAAAACGTAAATAATAAAAACCTCTACAACACTGGCTAATTTTTATCATTTGTTTAGGTGAATTTTGAATGTCTAATACCAAGAGACACTTTATTGGGATGTTTCTCTCATCATATTTCATTTTTTTTTTCTTATTATATCTAAAATATCCTGGAATTGACTTTCTTAGGGAATCACGATGCTTTTTATGTTCCTTAATACTCCAACACGTATTTTCATATGTACTACATTTCCTTCGCTCAAATCCTTAGCTAATCATTATTCAAATTACAATATTTAATGAGACGAAATAATAAAAACTCACTGATTTAGCTGAACTATAAGAAGATTTGGGTATCCAACTATATTTGTCTATATTTCGCAAGCTTTATCTCCACATTTCTCGTAATAGCTAAAAATGAGAAATGCAAAAAAAAACAGACAAACAAAATCACTAGTTAACACTAATGAACAATCACTAGTTAACACTAATTAATCACTCGTTAATTCTATGATTTTTGATCTTCTTTGTGCAGATTTCCAAACTGGTGAATCTCTTCTTTCAGGTTTTCAGCCGCAGAGTTGTTTGCGGATCCGTCAACTTAAATATTAAACACCAAATAAGCACTGATTAATTTTTTATACTTTGCTCAGGTGAATTTCGAACGTCTAATACCAATAGACACTCTACTTTAATATCACTCTCATTATATCTCTATTATCCCTCTTCGTGAATCTAAAATATCCTGGAGTTGACTTTCTTTGGGAACCTAGATGTTTTATATCCCAACACCTATTTTCCAGTAAGTGTTGGAAATCCCAGAATATTACAACACGAATATTCCAGCTCACTTTTGGCTGTTAGGGTGAACATTGAACTTTAATCATTTTTAATTTTGGGTTGTCATTGGTTTTAATTTTTTATTTATTTTTTTTTACATTGACTCTCCACTTTTGGTTTTTCTCTGTCTTTTTTGGCAGTTTCATTGATTTTTTTTGCTTGAGCTAAAGAATAGACGCGGTTGTCTTATAGAAACATTCGCTTTGTTTTTTTTTCAGTAATTTTCGTTTGGTCTTGAAAAGAAATATTTCTTGAAAATTTTCGTGGCAGCTGATCTTTTACATAATCTTGTTATAGTGTTCTACAACTCACAAAATCCAATAGGCAACGAGTGCGTAGCCTTCCCTCTGACTGAGATTGCCTATAATTGGCCAAAGGACATCAATGTTTAGCAGCAATCACGTCCTCGACAAAGTTTCCCAATGCCTTGCGCAAGTTTCAAAGTAAGCCCGTTGATCTTCCGTTGTGTTACGCAATGTTTGATCACCTTTGATCACCCCAAAATTTTGTCCGACTCGTAAAAACGGTACGAAATGAAGATGAATGATTTTTGACTTGTTTTTAAAAGTTTTTTTGCTATCCCCGAATAAAAATCCAGGAATGGTTAATATGACATAAAATCAATGTTGCACGACTCTTTACAGTGCCCATTTTTGGGAATTGTTTTTCCTTTTCTTTCTCTTTTTGTTGCTTTATATCAATATGTATTATTTTTCTCGGGCTAGTAATTTTAGAGGTAGGGGGATAGATATTCAGGAAAGCAATCCTGTTTGAAACCATGGGGTTCATTTATATAACTCGTATCCAACAATTCACCAGGTTCTTTGTGACTTTGTAAGCCTATCTTTTTTTTATTTTGAAATAATTTTCTACTGATGCATTTATATGCCTAGTAAATCTATCATTTATCATTATTGCAGTTGTTAAAGGCCATAGTTTAAAAATTATTTGTTTCAGCCTATGACAAACCTTCAAACTATAATAACGGTTTAATTCCCTGTCCCTACTGTTATCCTCTGAGCAATCATCCTGAAAATTATCGAAACAAATTGGCGAAACACTGATACTTTCATGTGATACATTCATGTGTCTTGAGGTATCCATTATGTTATGGATCCAAAAGTATATTTTATCATGACGAATCGTAAGATTAGGCATCGAATTAATGACTTTTACTTATAGGTTCTAAAGCCCCGGCGTTGGATACACTCGACGTAGTAGAGTGAGAAGTAGAAACAAGGCTTCAACAGGGGATGGTTTCTACTTAATATTTCAGCTGGGATACTAAGTGATGAAGACTCTTCGAAGAAGATCGTTATGGTAAGTTTATTGTGAAAATGTATAATCTATGTAACTTTTTAAATTGTATGACAGATGTATCATTTTGAACCAGTTTATGATGTCTACTGTATATATGAAGTTTGGAGGGTTTTTTTTATAGAAGTTTTTTTTTCATAGAAACTTAAAATATAAGTGCTTTTGGCCACAGTTTGAGTTTTGAAAGGATCTTTGATTGGATGATTTGTTTTGAGATTATGCAATAACTGTTGATAATAGTCGCTTTTCTTTTGGAGGCATAGTTACTTGCTGTTTATAAATATTATTATTTGGAATTTTGATTAGAAATTTTCTGTCCTGAATTTTATTAATTTTGAATTTTACCTTGTTGATTATAGTTTTTTATGTAACTTAATCGTTGGGGCCCGGGCTCACTTTATTATTAGATAAATATCTCTTCTCCTTTTCGCTTAGGTTTACCTACAGTAATAGTTTTATATAGAATATAAACTTTGTTCTCGGAAACAATTTCGCAAAAGAAAGTAAGATGGCTTCGTATTAAAATTCTGTATGAATGATTAAAGGGGCACATTAAATTCCTGACCATTGATTCTGAATTTATGGACAAGGCAAATTCAGTTTTGGGGTTTGATACATTCAAATTGCCTGTGTCTAAACTAGACCACGCCAGAGGAAACTCTGCTTTTTGTGTCGATATCAAATTTTTAAGTTAGATCTAGTTCATATTGAAAGTGTATAATAGATAAATCGTTGAGGTGGAGATGGGAAGTAAAAATGAGTTTTTTTTACGATTGTATTTGACTTTTTTCCCGAACTCTCGTGGGGTTGGGAAGAGAAAATTAAAAATTGTTTTCATTGTAAAATCCACTGGAGGAGCCGTTCCTCTGCAAGGATATATTTATTAGTAGTGACCCAGGTTATGGTTGCTCAAGCCAAATATTGCTGCCCCTACTAGCCCTACAGGTATTACACTTGTCACATCCCTGGTGGTTGTAATATCAACGTGGAAGAACTGGTAGAACTCTTTAGACTGCTCAATTATGATACAGTACTATAGCTGAGGCCAATTTTTAACAAGAACATTAACTCTGGGTTTATTCAAAAATAAAGTATGCATCTTCGATTCCCTGAAGCCAACTTGTACGGGAGAAGATACTCCTACTAAAACACGAAAAAAAAATTAGAGCTCAACTAACCGGTCCCGAAAACCACCGAACGTTCAAATAGCACCCAACAAATTTATAATATTCATTTTCTTTTACATATTCAGCTACAACTAAACCCTCCTCAAAAACTTCATTTAACTGGCCCAGACTAATCCATCCTTAATATACACATCAAAGCAATGGTTATTTAACAATTTACGAAAATCCTGCCAGCCCCGAACATTCCTCAACTCCTCTGGCAAACTCTCCTAAACTAAAGGAAGAAAATGACGTTGTGAAAACCCAGACCCAGACGTGACCATAGCTTGTCTTCTCGCCAACTGAGAAGATCGTGTCAAATTATCGTGAATACTGTACGCAAGACCAAACATTCCCGAAAAACATGATGGTAACTCCGAAGCTAAATATTTAAACATAAACAAAGCATTATAGAATACGCATATTCCTGCAAACGGTAGAATCTTATACTTGCGGTAAAGGTGCCTCGCCGATACAGAAAGGTCAACTTTATTACCACACAAAAATCTAATTGCTATATTCTGCGTTACACGGAGCGGATGGAGGTGAGTTACGAATGTTTTCGACCAAACCATACGACAGTAAATGAGCCCTCTCTGAAGTTTATACAAGTATTCCTTCCATAAGAACCACATATGCCCACAGGGCAAAGCTTATTACCCTCGCACCTGAAAACTCTGGGGGGAGTGCCCTGCTAAAACACATAATTTCAAGAAATTTCCACAACGTTTAAAAAAATCTCGCTATCAAAATTTTGATTGGATGTGTTTGGGGAAATGGTGGTAAAAACCAAAAAAGATAAAAATCTAAAAAAACAAAAAAACTGAGACACAGACCCGTGAGGATAAAACAAAAAAAAAAAAACAAACAAAGGCGGATTTTTTACCTGCATAAAACCAAGGGGTCTACAGAAAGAAATTGTGCTTAAGACGCCTGTGGGGTGTCAGTTGCCCTAAAATCACTTTCGACTATTAAAAGGGAAGCTAGCAATTAAAATTTCCAATCCAATGAGCCCTTACTGAAGTTTCTACGATGACGCTGTCTATACAAAACCTTATATGTCTCCAGGCGCATATTATTGACTTTCTACGTTATTACTTGTTTTTGATTTGGTTCTTTTTGTATTTAGTTTATTCTTTCATATGGTATTTTTTTTTGGCGATTCTGATTTTGAATAGCTAATGGGCAGTCTGGGCTTCATTTTTCTCGTCTTCCGTTCTAATTTTGCTTATATATGAAATACCTCTTTGCAGGTAGTTTTTTTTTTAAATTAATTCATGTTTGCGTCTATTATTGATCATTTTTTTTATATATGTATCTACAGCCCCAAATATATAAAAGCTTGTTTTTTGCATAAAAGTGTTTCGGATGCATAGTTCTAAATTCTCTATAAGCCTTTGGACAGTGCTGAAAAATCTAAATGAATCAATTCAAGGATGTTTTCAATTCATCCAAAAGTTTAACTGGTTGTATTAATGCATCTTTTCAAACTCTGCAGTCAAAAAAAAAAAAAAAAAAAAAAAACACCAGTGTATATTTATGGTGGTTTTAGATATATTAAAATTGACAGATTTAAGCTCTTGTAACAAAAGCTACAAGCCTGAGAACATTTGCTTTCAGGGCCAAATCCAGTATTTGTAATACGTTACACGACTTTTTTCGGGGGGGGGGCCTGGATGAGAGGGTTTGTACCTTTCATGGAAGGGGAGGAGGTTTAAAACAACTTAAAAATCAGACACATATTTTTTGGAAAAGTATTAAGAGGGGGGGGGGGGGTCAAACCTAATAATCCCCTGGATTAAGCCGTGTTTACCTGATTTTGAAAAAGTTTTTTAAAAACCCCGAGATAAGTAATTTTCATGGAAATTTCGGCATTGTATTTAGCCCTTCAAAGAGTCCTATTTCATAGGTATTATATAAATTTTTGGGATATAGTATTTTTTAGAAGGAACATCGCGGATGAGTATAATTTACAAAGTTCTCCCAAGTGGGGCGGTGGGGGGTTCTTTGGGATTTTAGTCTTGGAAGTGGGTTTTTCTTAGAAATTCCTTATTGCTTTTTAGGAATTTTGAAAAATTTGTTGTGAAAATAACACAAGAGGGGCAAGCTTTATGTTGCAAGTTAATGAACCTTTGGCTATAAAAAATCCTAAAATCTTTCTACATCACAAAATACAAAAGTATTTAATTTCAAAATTATCCCTGACTCTCCCCTCCCTCCCTCCTCCCGTCCACTCATATTCAGCATGTCATACCCTTCCCCATACCTACTTTATTACTTGCACTCTTGGCAATAAAAACTTTAATTGACTGAATGCATAATAAATGCCGATTTTGTATTTATTATCTGAATACAGGCCAATGTGCAAAGCAAAAACAAACAGGTAGATTCATATTCTTCAGATAATAACAAATCTTGTAATCTACTTAATTGCATCCTTTTTTGTTAATGACATTAGTTACATGTTTAACTATCTGTGTTTTAATTCGTAATTAAGAAAACAGGTTATTTATTATTGTGTCTAAACTCGATTAGATGTTGACAGTTAAAATGGACGGCATTCATCGACAGTTCAAAATGAAAAATAGTCTTCAATTCTTGACAGTTGGGGAGGGGCAAAATGTATTTTTTTTTCAAAATATAGGGGCGGTGGAACTGTATTTAAGGTTTTTCCCGAAAATACTAAAAAAAAGCATTTCCCAATTAAAACACCCACAAAATATTTTTAAAATTGAGAGGGGGGGAGGACAAAAAATATACGACGGACAATATACCCGCTGTCCCCTTCTTAACAGATTTCACTGAACGCGGAGCTTCTTGGAGCTACCCGTTCATTTTTTTCAGGTAATTTTATTTTTCAGGCAAAAAGAGAATCTTACCTTTTTATTCTCATATCTTATTTTTGTCCCCCACGTGTGATTTTAGAAAACTATCAAAATGGACCCAACGTGATAGATACTAGACAATAGAGCTACCAATTTTTTCTTTTTTTTCTCATTATTTATTTGCTGTATTAGATTATTGTCGGTTTTTAAATGGCTTACCCTAATTCAAGTTGTTACATTACTTTGAAGATGCGGGGTGACCGCGAAAAATCAACGTCGTAATTTTTTAGTCTTAACCCCAAAAAATGATTATCCTTTCCAGATATTGAGATGGCCAAAATTTGGGCTCGATGAAACGACGTGCGTTGCTCAAAGTTTGAAAAAATTCGAAATTTTGGGCCAAATATCGAGCCATAGCCCCAGAACTGTATATAATAAAAACCCACTTAATGTGTCAAACGACAGTTAATTTTTTTAGTGAAAATTTATATTCTATACATAATTGTTATTTTAAGTCAGCTGCGTGATTTGTTTCACACCAAACGGTGTTTTTTTTAGTCTTAACCCCAAAGTGTTTTTAGTCGGAATTTTTTAGTCTTAACCCCAAAAAATGATTATCCTTTCCAGATATTGAGATGGCCGAAATTTGGGCTCGATGAAACGACATGCGTCGCTCAAAGTTTGAAAAAATCGAAATTTTGGGCCAAATAGCTGACATATCGAGCCATAGCACCAGAACTGTAAATAATAAAAACCCACTTAATGTGTCAAACGAAAGTTAATTTTGTTAATGAAAATTTATATTCTATACATAATTGTTGTTATTTTAAGTCAAACAGTTGCGTGACTTGTTGCACATCTATCAGTGTTTTTTTAGTATTAACCCCAAAGTGTTTTTTAGTCGCAATTTTTTAGTATTAACCCAAACAAATTATTATCATTTCCAGATACTGAGATGTCCAAAATTACGGTTCGATCAAACGACGGGCGTCGCTCAAAGTTTGAAAAAATCTAAATTTTGGGTCAAAAACCTACATATCGAGCCATAGCGCCAGAACGGTAAATAATAAAAACCCGCTTAATGTGTCAAATAGAAATTAATTTTGTTAATGAAAATTTATATTCTATATATAATTGTTATTATTTTAAGTCAAACAGAGTTGCAACAGCCTTTAGCCCCAATAACGTGACCTGACACCACTAGGAGCCAGTTTTTACAAGAATTTTACGGCTTTCTACATACTCCCTCTCGCAATTACCATTTGTTTCATTAAAAAGTGTGTAAATCAGTAAGCTGAGTGGTGTAAAGCAACGATACAACGAGTCATAAGAGAATAAATTGTACGTTGGTTATAATGCTGTACACTGTCTACGCAAAAACGTAGACAATAACAGTGCCTACTAAGTAAGTAAAATAGTAGATACTTTTTGGCTATGGTATCGAAAAACAATTCATAATTAGCTATTAACAGAGGTATAAAAACGATTTAAAAAACATTTTTTTTAGTAAAAAAAAACGATTTATTTTTGATAATTTTCTAATCGTCTGTTTGTATTCCAATACTTCCATAATTCTCTCCAACCCGTTCCTGACATAAATTCTTCTATGTACCTCTTTATGCAGCTGAAGTCCAGTGTTTTCACACTAGAAAACGAAAAACCCGTTATTTTTCAGAAAAAATCCTATTGTAACAGTCCAAAATTTGTCTTGGCAAGCATAGGCTGCTTAGATTTTATTTCTTGCTAATATAAATTCGTTTTTTAATATTGCGATATGGCTTCTTAAACCAGACCTGATAATCAGACAGTTCGAAAAGCCTAGCTGACTGACATTTTCGAGATTTTAACGCCATGTAAATTCAGGTTTCTCCCAAAACGCATTTATCCTTTTTGACGCATACAGAGTAAAGACAGCGGGAACTCATACAAAAAAATGTTGAAATCACAGAAAAAAATTAGTTCTCACATTCATCAGCTGTAGCTGATGCTTTGGCTTCTTTAATATCTTAAGAAGACTTTTGTCAGGAAATAGAGACGAAACTTCTAG
>NW_028300487.1:418778-445734 GCF_049724085.1 Artemia sp. Qi Xiang Cuo
AGAGGTCCCGACCATGTGTTTGGAAATCACACAGATTGTGACGCGGGCTGTGCCAAAAGAACTCAATTACCAGAAAGGAGTTTGGTAGAGGAACGCTGGAACATTTTCCCGAAAAAAGTTATAGAAGACGTCAGAGCAGGTGTCGAGAATGTAAGTCGTAAGGCGGATTTACTAAAGAATGACTCTACAACCAACCTGGCAGAGAATTGCATGTTAGGTTCAGCAAAGCTCATAGGTGGAAAATCGATAAGTCGTTTAAAACGTTGGTCGTACCACGCAAGAATTCATGGAGTTAGCCTATCCTATTCATTAGTTCCTAAGTGGCATTCTGTGACATGGAAAAAAATGTTTGGTTTTAGCCCTTCTAAGACGACAAAAGACTACTGCACAAAGACTGCCAAGCTCCGGGCCCGGTCGAGAGTCAGTTTGAAGAGGCATTTCACTTCTATGGGAGGAAGGTATCAGGCGAAAAAGAAAAGTAACGGAAGTTATTCTAATGGTGAACAAGACTACGGGTTGAACTGCAACAAGCCTGATATGACTACCGAAGAACTGGAGGCAGCAAAGGTTGCATATATAGAACGTAACTTAAACCTGAATGAAACTGAGCTTCATCAGCTTCATGAAAAGACCAAAGGACAGTCAAGGAACGATAATTGGGTTTATGAGAGAACGAATCGTATGACAAGCACTTACTTCCATAGAATCGTATCCCGAAAAAGCAGCACAAAATCCGCCCCGATCGTTAAAGCTAATCGGAATGGTGGGTGCGGTTTTCAATCTGTGGCTATGCTTAGAGGTCTAAAATTGGAGCCTACTGCCCTTGCGGTACACAAGGGCAAATTAGGCCTGTCCGTTGTAAAAAGGGAAGAAATGGGCCTTCTAATACACTTCAATTTTGAATATGTTCCCGCTTCTCTCGACGATCGCTTGCTTAATGGCACACCAGTTGAAGTAAAACTGTAAACAATATCCCCCAGGGGATTACAATCAGAGAAGCAGTTAATGAAAAACGTTTAGCAAAGAATTTTTTCTAGGTACCTTCATATTCGGGATCGCAGTTGAAGAAAAAGCACAAGTATTATGGACACATACAAGAATACTCGAAATTATAAATCGAGACGAATACCGTTTAGTCGTGTTCCACAACGAGCACGACTGGGAAGTGGTGGTTGTTCCGCGATCGAGGGAATGCTGGTCTAGGATATTACCTAAACTTGATCAGTTTTGGAATGAATGCTTGCTACCAGAAATCCTAGATTCAAGAATTTTAAGAAGCATGTCAATTAGAGAACCTCCATTAGTTCTAGCTACATTAAAAAATAAGTAGCGTGCCTGCAGACCATCCAGATTTAGAACGTAAAGAGAACATGGAGCCAGCCATTGCCAAAAACATGCGCGTTCTAAAGACGAAGAGGAAGAATATGGAAGCAGAACACTATGAGCGATTCTGATAGTTTAGACTTGAGTGAAATCGACTGGTCTGACGATGAAAGTGAATGACAAGTGGCGACTTCGTTAACGCGACTGGTTATTTCGTGTTATATTATCATGTAGTCGAATTGGATTGGTTCTTGGAAGTATAAATATAACCAATATATAACGTTTGCTTAGTGCCTTTGTGTAGGCTCTATATTTTTGCGTAAACGAGGTTTGAGCCCCTGTTGCTGCAACAATCGTTGATTCAATTTGCTCGATTTCTTCCGTATTTTATTAGAACTTCTATTCTCACTATTTGGGTATTCATTTTATGTCAAAAGCAACTGAGCTATGTCCACTTTCTCACCAGATAATACCCCAATTGGCCACATTGGACTCGCCAAAATACCTACCCGGCGCAAAAATTGTGTCTTTAGCCCCTTGGAAAGACTCATCTGTAGCGGAGAAGCGTAGTCGAAGGGCGTTCAAACAGTCAGGAAGCATGTTAGACCTATCTTTGGGAAATTACAGTGATGCATATAAACTATGAAACGAAGTTAGATTGACTAGACCTGTCTGTAGAGACAAAGAATCCCTATTTCTGATTTCGTTTTCTGATGTCACTCTTTTTTACCCAAAATCACTCTTTTTTGGATTTCTTCCCTATCTGGAACCTCGGTTAGTTGGAAACCCTGTTTATCCTGACCTCGAATAATCTAGAATCTCGTCCACTAGCCAATTGTTCTTAGTCAAAGTTGTTCTCATAAGCGGTTTCACAAATTTGCACTTTTCTATTTCTAGCTCTGCCATTTCGAAGAGAACAACTATTATCGTATCTCTAACCATTTCGGAGAATCGAGCGTCACATCCAGAAAAAAACCGTACGAAATCAAAGTATCGCTTCGCGACACAAATAAAATATCGTTATCATCCTCGGAGGAAAAAATCAGGGTACGGTCCGGGACACATGCTTTCCAATAAACTGAGGTGGGGCTATTGAAGGGATCAAACAGTGAGTCATGAGTACAGAGCGCCCTTTTGAACTGAGACGATTACAAAATAAATCATTCTATTATTATCAGTATTTCTCTTCATTTCTCTGTATTTCTTCAGATTGTCTTTTCAATAAGAGTTCATTTTAAGCACTGACAATGCTTATTTCTGCAATTGTACATCTTCTCGGACCTAATACACTTCTGGCAGAACTTTCTGTTGCTACCTCGCTCTGTTCCAGTGTGGCCAGATCGTGAACAAAAAAATAAGCCACAGCCTTTGAAAAACACGCCAAAAATAAGCCAGACAATTTTTTGCCCAAAATTTAACTTTACTTTTAATGGTGTCCAAGTTTTGACGGCCGTTTTATAGAAATATTGAAAAAAACTACGTTTTCTAAAGAGTTAAAGAGGCTGAGTTACAAGGTCGAACCTTAAAACGTACAGGGATTACGAGGCAAAGTTGGGGGGCTGCCGCCCCCAAACCCCCGCTTTCGCAGCCTTTAAATATAAAAAAAATTTCTTTAAACTGAAAGTAAGGAGCGACATTAAAACCTAAAACGAACATAAATTATTCCGTATATGAAAGGGGCTGTGCCCTCCTCAAGCCTCGCTCTTTACGCTAAAGTTTTTATTGTTTAAAAAAAGAGTTGTGAGAAAGTCAAACTTTAGCGTAAAGAGCGAGGCGTTGAGGAGGGCACAGCCACTTTCATATACTGAATAATTTCTGTTCGTTTTAAGTTCGATTAACTCTTTAGAAAACGTAGTTTTTTTCAAATAATTTCTGCACGTTTTTGTACAGTTTATTACTTATCAAGATAAAGTCGGAAGAGGATGAAATTTTACAAGTTTTTTAGTTTGAGCTTGGGTTACAAAATGCGATTACCGCCGTCTCTCTGCGACCTCTAGGACCTGAAATCGCTTAACATTGTGGTGGGTCGCCTCTTTATAGAGGCACAAGTGTGCCTCCTTGACTCACCAGTATTCAGGTCCTTTGATCCTACTGGCATTATCCACCTTTCAATTCGTTCCCTGGTTTGCGGAAATTCAGTTCCAGTGTAGAGATTATTTTGAGGCTGCATTTAGTAGAATTGCGATAAACCGCTACCCCATATGGAACTCAAGAGACTTAACAGAAATTCCCGCGCGCTATGTTCAGAAAATGCTCGACCGTGCTTACTTTCCTGTCCAACAGTTCGGGGAAAATTATTGACGAGGACGCCCACCGGCTCGATTTCTCCTGTGTTAGTTCGAGCACTGTCCATGTGTGCGCTGCAATTTCTGTATCCCATAATTTCACGGAATCGGACCTCTGATTACTATAATGATACTCTGCGACCCAATGCGTTTTAATGTCAACATTTCGATTCAGTCGGAGGTTCTTTTTGTCGCAATAGAGTTATTGCCAGAACAATTTCTTAAAATTGTGTCCCAGCCCTTATGCTTTGTTTGGATATAATGGTGCATTACTTAATAACGACCGTAGCCCGCAGACAAAAGCAAAAAAGATCATTATTTCATTGGTTTATTATCACATAGATACACAAACGAAAATCAGATCATTGGATATTATCACATATAGATTCATAAAATTATGGAAATCACTTTTTGTAAATTCAATGCTTTGGATTAAATTCCTTTTCACAATGCTAAATTCGATGCTAAAACGCCCTTAAAGGGCTACGAAAGGTACACAAGGAACACAATCGTAGTTTTGTCTTTATCACAAGTCCATTCAAGGGTCATAATTGGCTATCACGAACCACAATACGTCCCTGGGACCAAGAACAAATAAGACTGAGTAGAATCTCCGTCTTTGGTCCATGAACTGACTATTGGATAACCCGTACAATCTGAGCGGAGGTGGAGCCAACTTGAGAACTGGCTGAGCACTGAGTTGACGGCCTTCTACTTTCCCTCATCGCCGCCGCGCATTTGCGAGGAAAAGACCGTAGCAGGCCTCCAGGCGTGTATGATAAGTGTAATCAAACACTTTTACTTGTTCTCACTTAAATTTTCGTCTCTGGGGCTGTACCATAAAGAGATAGTTGTTGAGGTAACGAATTATAATGGACCACGCCAGCTCCATCTCCGCTTAAATTTGCCAGGTATCAGCCGTATTTCATTCGACTCCGCATGGTTGTAGTATCGAGATAGGGAGACGAAGGTTCTTAGTCTTTATTTGTTCTTGCTGGGACGGATCTCCAGGTTCCTGTTTGATGAGCCACATTTTAACGAAGTCCGAACATTCCACCACTTTAAACCTGGATGGGAAGTATCGTGGGCCAGATTGGGAATGACATGCTTTATATATGTCGATACTTTTACTTAAGACAAAATAACAATTCAATTTTGTTGTTGTGCTGCGACAGCCAACTCACTCATCGATTTCAGAAGTTTAGAACTTATCAAAATTATATTGACCTTTAGCGCAAGATAGCTGTCCGAACTCTGGCTGCCAGTCATTGAGTGAGGGCGTACCTTTTAAGGCGCTTTATGACGGGAAAACTAAAAAAAAAGTGGTAGATTGGAAAAAAAAATGCTCCAGGGTTGAATTTTTGGTGATTAAGAAGATATTTCTTTCATAGTCCTTTAAGAATGACCAAATTCCTCTAAGATGTCACTGAGTTAATCTTTTACCATGTGAGCGTCAGGCGCATCAACTCTGTTAAATCATCCACTGTCAGACACATTTTCACCTCAATTTTTCAAATATCCGGAGCTTTTGACCGAAGTCAGTTTGGCTGATGGTACGAATGACGAACAGCAGTGGCCACTGACCGACATCCACAGTCGAAAAATCAAAATTGCGTTTAGGATTGGTAAAAGCATTCTATTCCTAAGCTTTGACTTTACACAGCTCATCATAGAAAACGCTCTCTCAACGACTGCGTTGTTGATAGGCAAACTCAGCAAAGACAATGCCCAGTTTGCCAAATCCTGAAAGTCTGGCTCCCCAATAGGGTCGCGAAACTGAAGCACGTGGACCCAGAACTCAGAGGAGTGTTTTGGAAGTTCTCCGCCACAATGTTCATTCCAGTCAACCTCGAGCAGGCGTCTCCACTGGTTTTCCATTTCTCCAAATTCTGTCACTGGAATCACACTAAGAGGTAGGTCGGCGAATCTGGGTCTAGTCTGAGATAAACCTATTGTCGGAGAGAGAATTCTCAATTTCAGAAGGGAATCAATGGCAAGAGGTAAACGTTTCAGAACTGACCTTGCAGCCGTCTTGAGAAAGCCGTGAGAGCGAAGCTTTATTTCCTCTTTCTTCTCGCGTGGAAGATCAGCTTCGCTGAGTTCAGAAAGAAACAAATGCCCAAAGTCTACCTGGTCGACAGGAAGGTAGTAAATTAGAAACTCAAGGTTGACGTTAAGGGACCCTGCAGACGGTCGAAGGATCCTGCGCAGGATGCACATGAACAAATCTTTCAGCTCTTGAAACAGACGAAATTGGTCTGCATTCAAATGTTGAAATAGTATGTTCACCCTCTGAAAGTCGGCCAATAGCGGTTTCAGAAAGACAATGTATAGACGGTTGCACTTATCACTGTACATTTCGTGTAAAGTTCTTGCAGTATAGCACCGCTCTTTTTCCTTGGCGATGCAGAAATGTGTTGTCAGTTCGAGGTATTGCTCATCAACTCTACACACTGCGGTGTATCACGACAACCAGCGTGAACTTGAAGGGGCCACAATTTTAAGGGGCAAATTTCCATGATTTATCAGCCTATATATCCGGCCGTACGCTTCCCTTCGCAACGGGCTTACGCTAAACCACTTGTACGTTTCCGAGAGCATAAATTCTAGGTTGCTTGGCAACTCTTCCACCGCCTCGGAAGCGCACAAGTGCAGAGCAAACACATTTGAAAAGCTGAAGGTGGGGTAGCCCATCTGCTTTCAGCGATGTAAATAGAGAGTGATTTGCGCCATACATGTTATTTGCCTCATCAGTACTAAGACCAATCAGGTTTTTGAGAAGTACTTTGCACTCTGCAAGAAATTTTGTGAGTTCTGCGTGGAGTATAATAGCTGTAGTTGATGGAACTTCAACCATTACTAACGCAGAGCACACTATCTTTTTCAACTTCGGGCTGTAATATCGCATTCGAATACACATGAACTTCTTTGCAGAGACATCAGTTGACTCATCCAGCATTAGAGAGTCCTTAACATTTTCAATGTCAACCACTATTTCCTTCCGGGTTTCAGATTTAAACACATTCTAAATGAGAGCGGAACATTTAGATTTTTAGCCTCACCGATTCACCAATAAGCCCAGGAAATAAGTCTTTGATGATAGTAGAAAGATGGTCGATTGTTCTCAACGATGAGTGACAGGCTACATGAGCAGCCAAGACCAGCTCCACTTTCCGCGAAGCCAAGTTCGTCGACGTGACTCCTAGAAAATTAGCATAAATTATTCGTGATTATTTCGGCTATGTTTCATAACCGATTATTTCGGCTATGTTTCATAACTTTACTCTGAACGGGGATGTGGTTGGGGGGGGGGAGCAAAACTTCCGTCCGGATTTTCCCCATGAAGGAAAAGTCAAGGGGGATGAAATGTTGCATGTTGTTAGGACATGACCTACAAAACGCAGCCCTCCCCACCTCTCTGGGACCAAAGATCGATTAGCACTGTTGTGGTATGCCTCTTTACAGAAGCACAAGTGTGCTTCCTTGGTTGATTTTAATGGCTAGTCCCCAAACTCCAACTGGGTCCCCCATACGCAAAATAACGGGCCACTGGCTATTAATCATTATCAAATTCTGTTGAGACCTAATGGTAGATACTCTTGGTTGAATGACGTATTTGAGGGCCTCTCTAAAAATACACAAAGAACTCAAGATGGGGTTAAGACTTCCCAACAAAACACACACTGGACATTGGGCTTTATTGCTATTATTTGAAAAAAAAAACGTTTTGTAAAGAGTTAAAGAGGCTGAGTCAAAAGTTCGAACCTTAAAACATACAGGGATTAGGAGATACCGTTGGGGGGCTGCCGCCTCCCAAACCCCCCGCTTTCGCAGCCTTTAAATAAAAAAAAGTTTTTTAAACTGAAAGTAAGGAGCGACATTAAAACTTAAAACGAACAGAAATTATTCCGTATATGAAAGGGGCTGTACCCTCCTCAACGCCTCGCTCTTTACGCTAAATTTTGACTTTCTCACAACTATTTTTTTAAACAATAAAAACTTTAGCGTAAAGAGCGAGGCGTTGAGGAGGGCACAGCCCCTTTCATATACGGAATAATTTCTGTTGGTTTTAAGTTTTAATGTCGCTCCTTACTTTCAGTTTAAAAAGCTTTTTTATTTAAAGGCTGCGAAAGCGGGGGTTTGGGAGGCGGCAGCCCCCAACTGCATCTCCCTAATCCCTGTACGTTTTAAGGTTTAAAATTTTGACTCAGCCTCTTTAGCTCTTCAGAAAACATAGTTTTTTTCAAATAATTTCTGCATATTTTTGTACATTTTATTACTTATTATTGCTTGACTAACTGTTAGCTGATCGTGTCAGGAGTTAAAATTTGGGGGCTGCCACCCCCCAAACCTCCTGCTCATTAAGATTAAGGAGGCACACTAGAGCCTCTGTAAAGAGTTCTTATGGAGACGCCTGTTGAGCCGAAGGATTTAATAGATTGGATTTAAAATAGAAACTGAGTTTCATTTTTAAACTTTAAATTCAATATGTGAAAAAAATTCTCTGACGGAGAAAAGAACCCGGGTCTTCCGCCTGACAGTCAGGAGTAGTGACCACTGTACCAAAGAAACATTACATTATTTTTATTCTGTGCGATGTCTTTTTGACGTAAGGAAATCCCCACAAAACTTGATATTTGGTTTTTGGAAAACAGGGAAGGAGTGATAAGATTTAGCCGAATTTTCGAGAATAAGCTTCTAGGCCCCAGGAAAGCTTATCCTCTAAATTTCAGCCCGATCGGACAACGTTAAAGGGGGGCTGTGGTGGGAAAATTTAACGTGGGCTCTTATAGGAAAACGAGGTTTTTCGTAAATGTAAATTCGGGGGATATTTTTTTCGGTCTGAAAATATCAAAAGGCCCTAACAGATCAAATTCCGCTTCGAATGAGTCCTCATTCACCCGGATTTGTTGCCAACTGTGGCCTGTAGGCGTGGCTAATAAAAAAAAGAGAAATGAACTTTAAGTGGCTATATTTGGTTTTTGGAAAACAGGGAAGGAGTGATCGGATTTATCTGAAATTTCGAGGATAAGCTCCTGGGCCCTAGGAAAGCTTAACATATAAATTTTAACCTATATTTTTAATGGTGCCCAATCGGACAACGGTAAAGGGGGGCTGTGGTCAGATGGTCGAAACTTCTGGCCCACTTTTACCCATGAAGATAAATTCAGAGGGGGGTAAAATTTTTCACGTTTATTAGTTGGAGCTTTGGCTACAAAATGCAATCACCGCTGTCTCTCTCCGACCGCTAGGACCGGAAATCACTGTACATTGTGGTGGGTCGCCTCTTTATAGAGGCACAAATGTGCCTCCTTGACGAAGTTTCGGAGGAGTGCTACAAAGACCACTCTTTCTGGTAGGTGTCTTGATGACAAGAACGTAGGGACCCCCCTATTGTTAAGCCATGCTCAAAAGAAAAGTACTCACCACATTCAGTGACTGGTTTCTGTATTTTCAGACTTGCTGCCTTCTTCTCATGCGTGTTTGATTTCATATGCTGCACCAGATCCTGTTTTAGAGCCCTAAGCTATGTACCGTTGCAGATTTTACACGATGCTTTTGTTTCATCACTTTGAGCACGCTAAAGCCAGCCTTGGACTTTCGTATCTTTCTCCCACACAGACTGATATAGTCTTTCATAGCTCTTTTTCACAACTTTTATCATACTGGCTCTTGGTGTAACATTTCTTCCTTCTTCAGGTTCCTTGCTGCTTCCTTCATTTTGGCTTCTGGACACCATTTCTCCTGTTTCATTTTCAACACAATTTCGATAGTTTGTTTCAGTCTTTTTGTTAGGGTTCTGCATATTACTAGTAATTTTGGACGGGGCAGGCTTAACTACGTTAGTAGACTCTGAGGTAGCAATCTGGTTGGCTGAGGAAACAATCTGCTTGGCAGTAGATGCTTGAGGTATACGAAGTTTAGAAAGAGAGGTTTGAACCACCCTTTCTGGGACTAGGACAGGCTTAAGTACTTTAGTAGAGACTGAGGTAACAATCTGCTTGGCAGTAGATGCTTGAGGTACACCAAGTTAAAAAGAGAGGTTTTAACTACCCTTTCTGGGACTAGTTTTGGTGTCGGACTGCCAGCATCTGAGTGACTGTTCACCACTTCGGAGGTAGAGCCCGCTACGTCTGGATCCACCAGTTCTTGGACTAATTTTGATTCTTTTAACAGCTCTGCCACTGTCTTAGACTTTGGTAGAACAGCTCGTTTTTGCCAGTAGGGGCTGGTGGGACTGCTATCACTCTCCATGCTGTCAGTCTCAGAGTCACTGTCATCTGACTCATCAGGTGCCACTGAATCTTGGGCTGATGAATCATTACACAAATTTGCCACTATTTTAACTTTTGATGGAACAACTCGTCTGTATTTGGTAATGGCACTGCTATCTCTCGTCCCTATACTAATTTGAGGTGCTGATTTGTCTATTAAAGTTCGTTTTGGCTTGGATCCACCACCATCAGCACCATCTGTTCCAGCACTGTCCGGTTCAGTTGAGTTGGAAGGCCTAGTAACAGTGAAAAAATATGAAATTTTTTCTGCCCGTTTCCATCATATCCAGTTGAACGTTTCATTTTTATTTTCACTAGGGGTGAATGAAATTCAATCTGAAAAGAGTATAGAAAAATAAACTGAATCTGTAAGTTCATCTTGGAGTAAAAATTGACAATAAGGTCCAAGCTAAGCTTGTGCTTATAACAATATTTTAATAATATATCCCGCCTAGTCTGACGACTTCTCATTACTAAAATATGATTTTTTAAACATCTTGCAACACAGCTGGGTTATAGATTTACAGTGCAAGAGTGAGTTAACGAAGTTTAATTTTTTATTTAAGTTGTTTAATTTCAGAAAAATCTCAGCTCTGGGTCAAATTTCACATTCAGGTCATCTTGCATGGAGGCTCTTGACTCGCGAAATGTCATAACTTAAAGACCTTTCTCCAGGGGTTTTGAGGGGTCAAGTTACATTTGTAGTTATTTTTCTATCAGATTAAATCTTTTAAAAATTAATATTGTCCGGGTTCAGTTTTATTATAAGCCAACCCTGCATGAGCAGACTGGAAGAGAGTATGGAGGAGTTGAATTCGAATTTAATTGGGGATCAATCACCCCAGGGTTAAACTAGAAGTCCTCACCTCAAAATAGAAACAAATTGAATCCCAAACTGCAATCCATGATTTCAAATAGCTCTTAAAAGGATAAATTAATTGATATTCACAAGTCTCTGGTGATCGATCTTTAAGTGAAGAGGGATGTAGACGTGGATGCTTTTTAAAAGAGCTCAGCCTATGCATAGTGAAAAAATACAAGGCAGGGACCAGCACATTAACAGCTGAAGTAGCTGCAATCAATTTATGCTTAGAGACCCTAATTAAACTGAAACAGAGCAATAAACATATAGTAGTATTCTCTGACTCCAAATCTGCTCTCTATATCCTATGAAACACTGGGCATAGGCCTACATCAAACCAAAGAAAACCTAAGCAGCCTTGGAAGATTAGGCTTTGTTACTAAATTTCAATATATACCTAGTCATCTAGGTAAAGAAGGAAATGAAAGACAAGATAGCAAAGCAAGTGGCAAAAAGCCAAATGGAACCAGTGAAATCTCTAACTATAAGGGATACGACTAGATTATGACTAAAAACATTGCTTGAATTAAAGCCGCCAAATTTATCCCCCTTTTCAACCAGTATACAATCAGTCTGGTTCAACTGCCTGTGTTCAAATATAGCCAACTTCAACCACCATTCTCCTTCATACAAAATAAAGCAGCCAAATGGATAAGTTGGCAATAGCCCATTTTGCAGGTACTGTAAAAACACAGAAGAAACCCCTGAGCATATGCTATTGAATTGTAAAATACTGGAAAGAAAACTGTCAATGGATCTAAATCTACAACACCATATATAGTAGGTCAAAATACGCTGACTATATTGAATTAGATAAACCCTACTATGATGTTACCTCACATTTTTAGCTAATAGCTGATTTACATCTTTCCATATTCATCCACATTTTGAATATTAATAAGCAGTGTTTACAACAAGGCAGTTTACTGTAACAGTAACATATTTTTTACAACAAAAGAAACTATGTAGTAAGGGATTATCTCATTCAGTAAAAATTGAATTCTCCCAAGAAGAAGTGTATGAACTTATCATGAGAAAAGAAGAACAAATTAAAGATTTGGATATATTGTCAACCCCAGCCCAGAAAGAAGAGGGGTCAATGATCTGCTTTTCAGGGCACTTGCCTTGATTGTCTACAGTTGATTGATTAAATTTAATATAACAATGAACATTGTTTATTTCAAAATCTGAAAGGTTTTTTCTAAATAACAAAACTATAGGATGACTGCCATAGTTGCTGTCTGTTAAAGGTAATGTCTCCTGTTTAATTATCAATGTTGTGGTCAAGATTTGTAGGCTATTGGCCAAGATTGATAATTCTGAAAATTAGTAGTGGTCAAGATTAAAGTCTCAGCTGCATGGTAAAGGACATACTGAATTCTAATCAGAGATACAGCTCAGATTAGGCACTGGCTAATCACTAGGAGTCTTACCCAATAGGCCTAGGCTACAGCAACAGTAACAAAGAAATCAGACATCAAAGCAAGGGTAATTCTTCTACTTATCCTGCTCCTGTACTTATATATCTCTTTCTGCTATTTTCATTAGTATTATATGGTACTTTATTACATATTAGCTATTAGCCTATATTATATATAACTAATTTCTCTAGTATTTAACTATAGGCTTATACATTGGGAAAAATGAATAAAAGTGAGTCTGAAACAAGATTGATTGCTTGATGCAAGATGAGCAAGATTGACAAGCTGATGCTCATCACTGCTAAAAATGGGGGTGCAAACCAGTCATGTACACCAGCTATTTTTCTGTGGCATGTACCCAATTTGCTGGTAGCTAATGCATTGAGGTACACACCTCAATGCATTGGGTACCCCCATACCAGTTAGGGATTAATTGTTTTATGTACAACAATCAACATATAATGTACTCCTTCACCACTGTAGTAGTATACCACAAGATCTGTACCTCATAATTTGATACCTACATCTAACCAAGTGTACTACTCCATATAGAGCATAGCAGGACCTACTACATATATAGCATAGTAGGACCTATGCCATGTTTAATGTAGTACTGATTGTGGAGTGTAGCACTCAAATTCTTAGGTACAGATCCTGTGGTGTACTACTGAAGGGGTGAAGTAGTACATTATGTTGATGGTAGTACATAAAACAATTAATATCCCCAACTGCCCCATAACAATTTTCACTTTTGCATGTATTCTGAGAAAACCAATGGCCAATGTGCTTCTTCCTTTGAGCATATTTAAACTGAAGTGATGCAAAGAAAACCTCAAATATAAATAGGCTAAATGTATTTTCTCAGAATAGACCTAGACAAAAAGTGAAAACGGGTATGGGGGTATCCAATATATTGAGGGCAGTACCCAATGCATTGGGGTGTGGACCCAGTCGGCTAGGCTGTGTACCCAATCTGTTTGTACAGAGATACAAACCACAGAAAATAGCTAGAGTGTACATGACGACAGCATGACGACTCCTGGACAACTCACATGAACTAAACAGTTAAACAGGATCTGTAGATGTTACAGACATGTCTGTTATGAGTTTGATTCCTGGCGTTATTCTATACTGATAAGTAACAGCAAATATACTGTACCTTCAGCTGTAGTTTAACCCCATGACTTAATGGCTAATGCTTTTTATGCTGTTGTTACGAAGCCACGTGTCTCTTAGGATTTGAAAACTTCACCGCAGTGCCGCGGTTAGATTCGTATTTTGACCATAGAGTTAAAACGTGATTTTGACCTTTCGTGAGCATTCGTTCGTTCGTTCGTTCGAAAATTGGATGAATTGCCAAAAAATATAAATTCTTCCCGAAAAAGTAAATCACGCCAAGAAATAAGCCAGTTCAAAATAAAAATAGCCAAGTTTTAAGCCACAAGCCCGTTCCAAAAATTTTCACGCCAGTCACCGACAAAATAAGCCAGTTTGGCGTAAAATAAGCCAATCTGGCAACACTGCTCTGTCCTTTTACAGCCCAAAGGGTGAATTTACACGATTGACATCTGACGCACCACCCACGCATCTGATAATGCCAAAACATTAGTGAGCGTAGTGACGTACGAGGCGGGTGGCTTGTGACGCGCTGGTCTAGAAGTCCACCCGCCGCGGGAGGGAGATTAACCTTAATCATATCAAGTATCCAATTTTTCTTTGCAATTTTATGCTTTTAACGAAGTAGCCAGACGCTATACTATCAGTAGCGCTAGTAGTTTTTAACCCCTATCTTTCATAGTAAAATCGTAGAAGATTTTCTTTTCGAATGCACTCATCACTGTTATCTCCTTACTTGGGTTTGCTTTCCGCGAGATCATGTTTCGGCAAAACGCCCGGAGTTGAGATAGGGCGGTTTGGCGTTATTGACTGGATTTAACACTAGATGGCATCCTCTATTACTTTATTGATGAAATCATAGAGCTCCCGCTTTAAATGACAAAAATGTCACGTGACAGAAGCACTCTGACCCTTCTAGGATTTTACAGTGTTCCATGTCATTTGCCCTATCTCAACTTGGGTCAGTGTTCATATCTCTTAAGTGATTTGAATCTTTGATTTGAAGAAATGACAAAAATGTCACGTGGCAGAAGTACCCTAATCCTTCAAGGATTTTAAAGTGTTCCATGTCAGAAAAACTATTTCAACTTGGGTAAGTGTTCACATTTTTGAATTGATTTTAATCTTTGGTTTCAATAAATAACAAAAATGTCCTATTGCAGAAACGGGCCAACTTCTTCAAGGATTTCACAGTGTTCAACCGTTTGAGGTGATTTTACTCGAAACTACGATTTTTGAGATAAGGTTTTTTGCCTCGACAAGGTCGTCTTGCTATCCGGCTTTAATATTTAAAATCAAAGTTACAGAACTTGTCAACACATTTTTTAATCCACGTCAACTCTTAGTCTTTATCATTAAACTTCATCTCTTGTATTGATTAAAAAAAAAAAACAAGTTTTTTTAACTGAAAGTCAGGAACGACGTTAAAACTTAAAACGAACAGAAATTATTCCGTATATGAAAGGGGCTGTCCCTTCCTCAACGCCTCGCTCTTTACGCTAAAGTTTTTTATTGTTTAAAAAAATAAGAGTTGTGACAAAGTCAAACTCTAGCGTAAAGAGCGAGGCGTTGAGGAGGGGACAGCCCGTTTCATATACGGAATAATTTCTGTTCGTTTTAAGTTTTAACGTCGTTCCTTACTTTCAGTTAAAAAAACTTGTTTTTCTAATTTAATTTTTGAACGTTTTTGAATTAATGCACGTTTTGATTTTGGCTCACCGTACATGAATAATTAAAAAAAAATTTCCATATTAATTTTACTTTTATTTGGTTAAATCGCTTTCTCGAAAGTTGTTTAATTTTATTTACGAACGTTTTTATCAATAATAAATATACGTAACTTACGAATTAACTTACGTAACGAACTTCTATATTCATATATTTTTATACGTATATTAGGGGTTCGCCCCCTATTTAATACCTTGCTCTTTAAGCTGAAGTTCGAATTTTGTTCCAATTCTTTAAAAATGACCCCTTAATCACAAAGGCCGTTAATTAGAATAAATAGCTCTTGTGAAAGTACTAAAAAAATTTTGGCTTAAAGAGCGAGGTATTGACTAGCGGATGAACCCAATCATATAGCTAATATGTTCTGTTCGTTTTAAGTTTTGATGTTGCTCCTTACTTTCAGTTGAAAAACTTGTTTTTTAAAATTTAATTTCAGATTTTTTTTTTAATAATGATCGGAAATCTGGCGCCCCCTTCATAGCAATGTCCCTTCCCCCATGAAAACTTCCTTCATGGAAAGATCCTCCCATATAACCCCCGACCCATCCCCACCCCCCACTACCAGAAAAAATCCCCCCTGAAAACGTCTGTATACTTCCCAATAACCAATACTATATGTTAACATTGAGCAAAGTTCATAACTTTCAGCCCTCCCCCCGGGACCTTGGAGGGATTAAGTCATCCTAAAAGACGTAGTTATAATATTTTCGATCATGCTGAACAAAATGGCTATCTCAAAATTTTGATCGGGTGACTTTGGGAAAACAATGAGCGTGGGAGGGGGCCTAGTTGCCCTCCATCTATTTTGGTCACTTGAAAAGAGCACTAGAACTTTTAATTTTCGTTCCAATGAGCCCTTCTACGATATTCTAGGACCACTGGGTCGATACGATTACCCCTGGGGGAAAAAAATAAAAAAATAAAAAATAAACGCGCATCCGTGATCTTTCTTCTGGCAAAAAATGCAAAATTCCACATTTTTGTAGTAAGGTGCTTGAATCCTTTACAGTAGGGTTCTCTGATACGCTGAATATGATGGTGTGATTTTCATTAAGGTTCTATAACTTTTAAGGGGTCTTTTCCCCTTTTTTCTAAAATCAGCCAAATTTTCTCAGGTAAAAAAAAATCTTCTCAAATTTTCGCGTAACTTTTGATGGGTACTACTAAACTTGATGAAACTTATATATTTAAAATCAGCATTAAAATCTGATTCTTTTGATGTATCTATTGGTATCAAAACTCCGTTTTTTAGAGTTTTGGTTACCAATGAGCCGTGTTGCTCCTTATTTACCGTTCGTTACCACGAACTGTTTGATAATAGGCACAGTGTGGCCACCTGTATCAATATTATCATGGGTATGTCCACCTGTATCAATGTAGCCATATGGAAATTTTGCGAGGAACCCATGTCCCGCTTCAGAGCCCTAACCCCCCCCCCCATTTTCCCCCCACCCAACATTCCCTCCCTCCTTTTCTTCTTGGTTTTTGAACTTAGTTTTTCTTGGGAACAAAAAAAATAACTTTTTTTTTCAAATTTAAAATGACATTATATTTACTTATAACAAAGGAAATTCATTTGGGATATTTTCAAAATATGAAATGAAAATAGAAAACATATACAAGTCGTAATTTTTCTCTTAGAGAAAACAATACTTTTAGTGACATTTTTGGAGACAAGATGGAAAATAAGCGATTGCATTATTGAAAAATATTAAATATTCTTCTTTGAAATGTTAAATAAAAGAAAATACTATAATCTGTTTTTCGTTTTCAGGTGCATCAAAAATGGAAGGTAAGCAAGATCCTTCTTTACCTGCTGATTGTCTCTATAAACTTGACCCATCACTGGAATTCAGTTTTGTATCAAGCCATACGACTGAAGGACTCAGATTCACCTGTTCAGTTCAAAAAGATGGAAGAATTTTCACTGGCATAGGTGACTTTTTGAAATATAAAAAATATAATACACCTAGTACAGCTTAACCGCCATTTATTGGTACGTATCTTGTAGACATTCTCGTGTAGTAAAATAACTATGCCTAGACGTATCTTTGACTACTTGACAAAAACACATATGGGCCAAAACTAAGAAAAAAATATATTGTAGTCACACGAGTATAATTTTATTCTAAAAATATGCATGCTTAGGAGTATTTTTCTGACTTTTTAATCTCTTGCTATTCAACAAATGGGGAATTCTTGTCCCCCGAAAAATTATCCCAAGACAACTCCCCAGAAAACTCCCCCAACAGAAATGTACCCCAGCCGACCCCCTCGCCTAAAAAAAATGGCGAAAATTCCCCTTGGATTCCTCTTTTTTGAACACCACCTTTTCCTAACGTTAACACCTGTAATTAAAAAAGGATTAACTGTATAGTCAACAATCTTTGCCTTTGCAGCTTTGGGGGGCATTGCAGTCCCATACATATAGTAAATAGACTTTTTGCCTATTTTGAACAAAATCATTTTTAAAATTTTGATCAGTGTTGAGGGGAGGGGGTATCTAAAATGAGCAACGGGCCTTCTAGCCCCTCTATCATTTTTCACCATTCCCCTCAACATACGCTATAATTTTTAACTTAATACTCTTATCTATTCCTTCAATATTCCTGATATGCTCTTTTGACAACTAGCAAATTTTCGACTTAATACCTTAAATTAAGCAATTTTTTTAAAGGCCACACCGTTCCTCTATTAAACGTTCAAATAAAGATAAGTCCATTTATGAGACAAACTGTGTAATAAATGGACTTATCCCTATTTGAATGTTTGTTTGATCGACAAATAGCAAGCACATAGTTGTATGGATTGTGTTCAGTATTCATCTTTAAAGCTTAGACTATTTTGAACAGAATGAATTTCCAAAATTTTAATCAATAGTTTTTTTTACAGAGAACAGTTAAAGGGCATTGGAAGGGAACTGACAGCCTTTCAAACACTTTAAAACCGCACCATCAACTTTTGTCAAAAGTTTTGATTCAATACTTTCAGCCATTTTCAGATATAGCAGAACCCCTTTTGGTAAACTCGATGCACCAAGTGCTTTTTGAGTTATTTCCACAATCCCCCTCAACATACGCTATAGTTTCTAACTTGACGCTCTAATCTATTCCTTAAATATTATTGGTATGCTCTTTTGAAAACTAGCAAATTTTGAGTTAATATTTTAAGCAATTTTTTTCCTAGACCACACTGCCCCTCTATGACGAGCAAGTAATCATTCAAAGGAAGATAAGTTTATTTAAAAAACCAATTGTCTAATAAATGGACTTATCCCTATTCGAAGGTTTGTTTGTTTGACAACTATCAAGCACATAGTTGGTTGTAATTATGTTCAGCATTAATCTTCAAAGCTGTGGGGTGGTATTTCATCCCCATAGACAAGGTTATTTGAGATTTATAATATTTTGAACACAATGAATATTTCTAAATTTTAATTGATTTTTTTTTTTTTACAGAGAACAGTTAGAGAGTATGGGAGGAAAATTCGCAGCCTTACAAATACTTTTAAACCTCGCCATCAACTTTTTTCTAAAGTTTCAATTTAATATCCTCGGTCATTTTAAGATATAGCAGATCCCCCTTTTTGGTGAACTCGATGCAAAAAAAAGCTTTTTGAGTTAGTTCCACCATCCCTCTAAACATACTCTATAATTTCCAACTTAATTCTCTCATCTATTCCTTAAACATTCTGGATATGATCTTTTGACAACTAGCAAATTTTTGACTTAATACTTAAAGTTAATTGATTTTTTTTCCTAGACCCACACTGCCCCTCTATGACGAGCAAATAAACGTTCAAATAAGGTTAAGTCGATTTATGAAACAAATTGTCTTACAGATGAGCTTATCCCTATTTAAACGTTTGATTGTTTAACAACTGTCAAGCACATAGTTGGTTTTTAATATGTTCAACATTCATCTTCAAAGCTGTGGAGTGGTATTTTATCCCCATAGGGTATGGTTATCAGACATTTAGAGTATTTTGAACAGAATAAATATTTCAAAATTTTGATCAAATAATTGCCAACGGAGAACAGTTAGAGACTATGGGAGGGAAACTGGCAGACTTTCAAACACTTTTAAACCTCGCCATCAACTTTTTTCTAAGGTTTCAATTTAATACCCTCAGCCATTTTAAGATGCAGCAGATCTCCCTTTTTGGTAAACTCGATGAAAAAGCGCTTTTCGAGTTAGTTCCACCATCCCCCTCAACATACGCTATAATTTCAAACTTAGTTCTCTCATCTATTCCTTAAACATTCTTGGTATGCTCTTTTGACAACTAGCAAATTTTCGAATTAATACTTTAAATTAGTTGTTTTCCCTAGACCTCACTGCCCCTTTATGACAAGCAAATAAACGTTTAAATGAGGATAAGTCCCTTTATGAAACAAATTATCTAGTAATTAGACTTATCTCTATTTGAACATTTGTTTGTTTAACGGCTATGAAGCATATAGTTGGTTTTGATTGTCTTTAGCATTTATCTTCAAATCTTTGGAGTGGTATTTTAGCCCCATAGGCAAGGTTATTTGGCAATTAAACTATTTTGAACAGGATAGATATTCAAAAATTTTGACGAAATAATTTTTAACAGAGAACAGTTTGGGAGCATGTGAGGGGAACTGGCAGCCTTTCAAAAACTTTAAAACATCGCCATTAACTTTTTTCAAAAGTTTCAATTTAATACCCTCACCCCTTTTAAGTTATTGCAGATCCCCCTTTTTGGTAAACTCGATGCAAAAAGTACTTTTTGATTCATTTTACGATACCCTTCAACATTTTCCCAACTTTCACTTTAATTCCCTTGGTCTTTTTTATAGCACCCACAATCAAAACTTTCCTTATTTTGTACTGCATAATGTATAGTCCGTGTACTGGGGCTGTGGGGAGTATGGGTCCCCTAATAGCATAGTTATTAGACCTTTTGACTAGTTTGAAGAAAATTACAAAATTCAACCCAGTGTCAAGGAGAGGGTGACATAAATAGGGCAAGTAGGGGGGACTGGCTGCCCTCCATTCGCTTTACAACTCCTTCTACCCACAAATTGAACGTTTCGATGTAAAACAATAATCCTTGAGGGCTCAAGGGGGAAGGGGCATGGTTTGCCAGCCCCAAAGACACGGTCATTTGACCTTTGGACTGTGTGCGAAAACGGTCATCCCAAAATTTTGATCGAATATAATTGGCAAAAAGGTCACTGCCCTTCGATCACATTAGAATCTTAAGAAAAAGGAACAAGAACTGTTCCATTTCTAATTGAATGAGCATCTTCCAAAGTTTATAGTGGTTCTAGGCGAATACCCCCCCCCCCGGTGAATACCCCCACAGAAAATACCCCCCCCCCCCCCAAAAAAAAAAAAAAATACCCCCTGGAAAATACCCCGCGTGGAAAATACCCACCCGTGCCAAATACCACCCCGGAATTTAACCCCCGAAAAATACCCCCCCCCCGGAAAATAACCCCCGCGGAAAATACCCCCGCAGAAAAATATCCCCCCCCCCCCAAAAAAAAAATACCCCTCGTGGAAAACAAGGCTCCAAATTTGAGAATTTTATTTGAGTTTTATTTTTTTAATTTCCGTAGGGGGAAGGAGTTTTGGTACTTGTGTATTTTGCGCCACTCTGTGTAAAACAGAGTTTACGCTGTGTAAAATTCGAGAACACACCGTTTTTTTTTGTTAGTTTCTTCTTTACTTTAGAAATAGATTTGCGCTATAGATTTCCACATTAGGGGGGGAGGGTAAATATAGCGGGTCTGCATGCAAAATGTGTTTGGTACAATTATTCTGAATATTAGATAGATAAACATATAAGTGTATTTTGAAATCAAATATACGGCCATGGAGACAGTAAAATAACTTAAATGAAAGGCATAAATAACATAAACTTGGATCAGCTATCAAACAGTTCGTGATGGCAAACTGTAACTAAGGAGCGACCTTGGTCAATAGTAACTGAAACTCTAAAAAACGGAATTTTGATACCAGTAGATACATCAAAAGAATCGAATCCTTATGCTGATTTAAAATATGTACGTTTCATCAAGTTTAGTCTTGCCCATCAAAAGTTACGACCCTGAAAAAAATTGTCTTATCAGAGGCAACGCTGTAGCGTTGCCTATAGTAAAGGCCATACGGCTCCAATGTTTTATTATTATTTATTATTTTTTTTTCCAAGAGGCACTTCATATGGAAGGGGTCATCTTAGAAGCTTCTAAGGGGCTCATTCAATTGGAAATCGACAGTTCTAGTGCCCTTTTTAATAGTCGAAAATGATTGGAGGGCAACTAGCCCCTCCCCCTCACGCCCATCATTCCCCCGAACACATCCAATCAAAATTTTAAGATAGCCATTTTGTTCGGCGTAGTTGATTTTTAGATAGAAAATATATTTTTGAGGAGGATACTCCCCCACACCCCTCAGGGCAAGGTTTTTAAGTTATGCCCTGGGGGCATATAATGTTTTTATAGTAGGCGTTGTCGTAGAAACTTCAAAACAGGCTCATTCGATTGGAAATTAAAGAGCTAGTGCCCTTTTTAATAGTCGAAAGGGATTGGAGTGTAACTAGCCCCCCTCCCCCCCCGCCCATCATTTCCCCAAACACATCCAATAAAAATTTTCAGATAGCCATTTTGTTCAGCGTAGTTGATTTCCAGATAGAAAATGTATTTTTGAGGAGGACACTCCCCCACAACCCTCAGGGCAAGGGTTTTAAGTTATGCCCTGAGGGCATATAAGGTTTTTATAGAAGGTATTGTCGTAGAAACTTCAAAACTGGCTCATTCGATTGGAAATTCAAAGGACTAGTGCCCTTTTAATAGTCGAAAATGATTGGAGGGCAACTAGCCCCCCCCACGCCCATCATTCCCCCAAACAAATCCAATCAAAATTTTCAGATAGCTATTTTGTTCAGCGTAGTTGATTTCCAGATATAAAATATATTTTTGAGGAGGATACTCCCCCACAACCCTCAGGGCAAGTGTTCTAAGTTATGCCATGGGGGCATATAAGGTTATTAAAGAAGGCGTTGTCGTAGAAACTTCAAAATAGGCTCATTCGATTGGAAATTAAAGAGCTAGTGTCTTTTTTAATAGTCAAAAGTGATTAGAGTGTAACTAGACCCCTCCCCCCCCCCCCAACGCCCATCATTTCCCCAAACACATCCAATCAAAATTTTAGATAGCCATTTTGTTCAGCGGAGTTGATTTCCAAATAAAAATATATTTTTGAGGAGGACATTCCCCCACAACCCTCAGAGCAAGGGTTTTAAGTTATGCCCTGTGGGCATATAAGGTTATTATAGAAGGCGTTGTCGTAAAAACTTCAAAACAGGCTCATTCGATTGGAAATTAAAGGGCTAGTGCCCTTTTTAATAGTCAAAAGTGATAGGAGGGCAACTAGCCCCCCCCACGCCCATCATTTCCCCAAACACATCCAACCAAAATTTTGAGATAGCCATTTTGTTCAGTGTATTTGATTTCCAGATAAAAAATATGTTTTTGAGGAGGATACTCCCCCAAAATCCTCAGGGCAAGGGTTTTAAGTTATGCCCTGGGGGCATATAAGGTTTTTATAGAAGGCGTTGTCATAGAAACTTCAAAACAGGCTCATTCGATCGGAAATTAAAGGACTACTGCTCTTTTTAATAGTCGAAAGTGATTGGAGTGTAAATAGCCCATCCCCCCCCCCACGCCCATCATTTCCCCAAACACATCCAATCAAAATTTTCAGATAGCGATTTTATTCAGCGTAGTTGTTTCTAGATAGAAACTATATTTTTGAGGAGGACACTCCCCCACAACCCTGAGGGCAAGGGTTTTAAGTTATGCCCAGGGGGCACAAATAGCGACGAAGACCACACTGCCTTTCCATCATAATTTGTTTTACTTATTTGTTTATGCCCTGGGGGCATATGAGGTTTTTATTGAAGGTGTTGTCGTAGAAACTTCAAAACAGGTTCATTAGATTGGAAATTAAAGGGCTAGTGCCCTTTTTAATAGTCGAAACTGATTGGAGGGCAACTAGCCCCCATCCCCCCCACGCCCATCATTTCCCCAAACACATCCAATCAAAATTTTCAGATAGACATTTTGTTCAGCGTAGTTGATTTCCAGATAGAAAATATATCTTCGAGGAGGACACTCCCCAAAACCCTCAGGGCAAGGGTTTTAAGTTATGCCCTGGGGGCATATAAGGACATTATAGAAGGCGTTGTTGTAGAAACTTCAAAACAGGCTCATTCGATTGGAAATTAAAGAGCTAGTGCCCTTTTTAATAGTCGAAAGTGATTGGAGTGTAACTAGCCACCCTCCCCCCTCACGCCCATCATTTCCCCAAACACATCCAATCAAAATTTTCAGATAGCCATTTTGTTCAGCGTAGTTGATTTTCAGATAGAAAATATATTTTGAGGAGGACACTCCCTCATAATCCTCAGGGCAAGGGTTTTAAGTTATGCCCTGTAATATATAAGATTTTTATAGAAGGCGTTGTCGTAGAAACTTCAAAACAGGCTCATTCGATTGGAAATTAAAGAGCTAGTGCCCTTTTTAATAGTCGAAAGTGATTGGAGTGTAACTAGCCCCCTCCCCCCCCACGCCCAGCTTTTCCCCAAACACATCCAATAAAAATTTTGAGATAGCCATTTTGTTCAGCGTAGTTGATTTCCAAATAGAAAATATTTTTTTGAGGAGGACACTCCTCCACAACCGTCAGGGCAAGGTCTGTAAGTTATGCCCTGGGGGCATATAAGGTTTTTATAGAAGGCGTTGTCGTAGAAACTTCAAAACAGGCTCATTCGATTGGAAATTAAAGGACTAGTGCCCTTTTTAATAGTCAAAAGTGATTGGAGTGTAACTAGCCCCCCCCCCCTCGCCCATCTTTTCCCCAAACACATCCAATCAGAATTTTCAGATAGCGATTTTATTCAGCGTAGTTGTTTCCAGATAGAAATTATATTTTTGAGGAGGACACTCCCCCACAACCCTCAGGGCAGGGTTTTAAGTTATGCCCTGGGGGCACAAATAGCGACGAAGACCACACTGCCTTTCCATCATAATTTGTTCTACTTGTTTGTTTATGTCCTGGGGGCATATAAGGTTTTTATTGAAGGCGTTGTCGTAGAAACTTCAAAACAGGTTCATTCGATTGGAAATTAAAGGGCTAGTGCCCTTTTTAATAGTCGAAATTGATTGGTGTGTAACTAGGCGCCGTGGCCCCCCCCCCCCCATGCCCATCATTTCCCCAAACACATCCAATCAAAATTTTCAGATAGCTATTTTGTTCAGTGTAGTTGATTTCCAGATAGAAAATATATTTTTGAGGAGGAAAATCCCCCACAACCCTCAGGGCAAGGGTTTTAAGTTATGCCCGGGGGGCATATAAGGTTTTTATAGAAGGCGTTGTTGTAGAAACTTCAAAACAGGCTCATTCGATTGGAAATTAAAGAGTTAGTGCCCTTTTTAATAGTCGAAAGTGATTGGAGTGTAACTAGCCCCCCTCCCCCCCCAAGCCTATCATTTCCCCAAACACATCCAATCAGAATTTTCAGATATCCATTTTGTTCAGCGTGGTTGATTTCCAGATAGAAAATATATTTTTGAGGAGGACATTCCCCCACAACCCTCAGGGCAAGGGTTTTAACTTATGCCCGGGGGGCATATAAGGTTTTTATAGAATGCGTTGTCGTAGAAACTTCAAAAATACTCATTCGATTGGAAATTAAAGGGCTAGTGCCCTTTTTAATAGTCGAAAGTGATTGGAGTGCAACTACCCCCCCCCCCCCCCCGACGCCCATCATTTCCCCAAACACATCCAATCAAAATTTTGAGATAGCCATTTTGTTCAGCCTATTTTATGTCCAGATAGAAAATATATTTTTTAGCAGGATACTCCCCCATAACGTTCAGAGCAAGGATTTTAAGGTATAAAATGGGGACATATAAGGTTTCTATAGAATGCATTGCATTAGATTTGTTAAAACAGGCTCATTTAATTATAATTAAAAAGCGCTAATGCCTCTATTAACAGTCAAAAGTGATTGGAGGGCAACTAGCCCCCCTCCCACGCCCCACATTCCCCCAATCACATCCAATCAACATTTTGAGATAGCCATTTCGTTCGAAATAGTTGATTTCCAGATAGAAAATATATTTTTGAGGAGGACAATCCCCCACAACCCTCAGGGCAAGGGTTCTAAGTTATGCCCTGGGGCATATAAGGTTATTATAGAAGGCAGTGTCGTAGAAACTTCAAAAAAGCTCATTCGATTGGAAATTCAAAGGGCTAGTGCCCTTTTTAATAGTCGAAAGTGATTTGAGGGCAACTAACCCCCCTGTCACGCCCACCTTTTCCCCAAACACATCCAATCAAAATTTTGAGATAGCCATTTTATTAAACGTAGTTTTAAGTTCTGGAAATTAGGTCTTTGAGGATGACGACTCCTTCACAGCCCTCAGGGCAAGGGTTTTAAGTTATGCCCTGGGGGCATACAGGGTTTTTATAGAAGGCGTTGACGTAGAAACTTCAAAAAAATCACATTCGAAGTGAAGTTAAAGACCCAGTGCCCTTTCAGAGTTTCAAAAGTTATGGGTGGGCTACTAGCCCCCCCCCCACGCTCCTCCATCCCCAAACAAGACCAATCAAAATTTTTGTTAAGCCGGTTCGTTGGGCGTATCTGTTTTCAAGATATATAGGATATTTTTGATGAAGACACCCTACCGCTACCCTCAGGGCAAGGGTTTTAAGTTATGCCCTGGGGGCATATAAGGTTTTTATAGAAGGCGGTGTCGTAGAAGCTTTAAAAAGGCTCATTCAATTTTAAATTCCGAAGGCTAGTGCCCTTTGTAATAGTCGAAAGTGATTTGAGGTTAACTAACCCCCCTCTCACGCCCACCTTTTCCCCAAACACATCTAATCAAAATTTTAAGACAGCCATTTTATTAAACGTAGTTTTAAGTTCTGGAAATTAGGTCTTTGAGGATTACAACTCCCCCAAATCCCTCGGGGCAAGGGTTGTAATTTAAGGATTCTCCGAATCCTACATATTATTTCTTATGCTCGTATAAACTTTAGAGAGGGCTCATTTAATTGAAAATTGAAATTTCTTGTTCACTTTTTAAGAGTCAAAAGAGATTGAATGGCAACTAACCCCTCTCTCTCCTCCACGCCCTAAATGCATCAGATAAAAATTTTGAGATGTCCTAAATGTCCTAGTTGTTGATGGGTCCTAACTAGGTGAACGTTTGCATGAGCACAAAATTTCAATAGATAAGTCCCTGAAGAGTTAAAAAATAACAATGACAACTTTGATTCGGCATTGGCTTCGCATATTTTCGTAAATCCGACCCATCTAGTTCTGTTTGACGAGGCAACCTTAATATCAACTGTAATTGGCGTACCACAAACTTTTAAAGAAGTAATTGAGATAAAAAAATATATGAACCAAAATTTATCAATAAATAGAGATACTGGAGATATTTCATTAAGCCCAATTTATGACAGTTTAATCTTGAAGGACTCAATCAATATTTTCACCCGAAAAAACTTAAAAGAACCTATTTACATATCTAATGAAAACCGAAATTGTAGACAAGCTAAAACTATTACAAGACGAAAGATCCTTGCCCAATCATCTTGGTAAATTCATTTTCTTTTATTCCTGCCTGGTTTTTTATTCAGTGTCTGTTCTGCCTTTGTTTAGTAAACTTCGAAAGGTTAGATTTTGGTTTTTTTTTTTTTTCTCTTTTTTGTTTAGCACTGAGGACGACTTGGCGGAGGTCCTTGTCGAAATATTTACTTATATTTTGTCATCTTCATGGTTCGCTGGCTGACAAAATCCTCGTTTTTTCACCCTTTTTGATTTTATTTTTCATTTTTGTTACTTTCTCTCCTCTCTGAGTTTCATTTGTCATGTATAGCCAGTGTGGTCTAAGAATGTAT
>NW_028300487.1:446234-493734 GCF_049724085.1 Artemia sp. Qi Xiang Cuo
TCCTAGTTTCCTCTTCTTTTTCGTTTCCTTGATGATGGGTTGGCTTCATGTAATGGCTAGAATCCAACCGGGTGTTGTTGTTTTTTTTTTCGTACTCCTTAAAATAAAATAAAAAATCAATCACATTTCTTTCTTATTTTATTTTAGCCTCCCTGGTTAATTGTAATGTAATTCATCACTATCATTTCTTTATTTTATTACCTATCTACCTTACATCTTACTCGCCATTCCATATTTTTCTACCTTTCTAATTCCTCAAATTACCTAATTTTTCTCTCCTAACATCTTTATATAACTTTTGCCTAAAGAATTTTTTTTAACAATTTCCCCAACCACACGATTCTCCATCCATTAATTTACGGTACAATAATTTCAAAACTCACATTCTAGTTATCCACGGCGGCAAGGGGCTGCTCCCATTCATTAGGCCAATAACATATAACATTAAAATACGAATGTACAATACACATACATTTTTGAACTTCAAGATATTTTCACTTTTCTTGAAACACTTTAAAACACTTTTCACAACATATACATAAATAAAAAAAAAAGCATGATTTTTTTTTAATCCATCACATTTTATCTTATTCTGTTTTAGCATTGGCATTGCGTTATTGGGTAGCTACAACAATCCTCAAATAAATTTCCCAAAAATCAAACATTTCACAATTCAGGCGGATCGTAACCCCCTCAATATATAAAATAAATTTCACTTTATCAAATCTAACTCTTCAAATCTAAGACTTCAAGTCTAAACTCTAAAATTGTTTTTAAATCATACAAAATCATATATTATTTCTATGTTCCCTAAAGTTATATTCAATCATAGATATATAATTCTACTATTCAATTACATTTAAATCGTGCCTGATGTATAAACTTAAAAATGCTGAACAAATCTTGAAGCTAACTATTGTAATCTAAAAATTCAAATCAAACTATAAAATCAAATACTTTATTAAAAGTTCTAAATATTTAACTTAAATTCTAAACCTATTCCATTAATATATATTGCATTTTTTTTCTTATACCAAAATTAAAAACTCCCTTTTCTAATCTTCACCCTAAATCCTTACCACAAAATGAAAAAACAAAAACATACAAATATAAAACCTTAACCCTTTAAACCCTATATTTAAACCCTATAGCTTGGTACTTGTCCCTGTAAAAACAGCCAGCAACTTAAACGTGGATTTGACGCCCTGTGCGCCAGCAATTGCTCTGGAGGATCTTAATCCTTTATCTTTTTATCTATCATGGTTGCAGCGATAGCTGCAACCTAGTAAAGACCGAACCACAGCCCATAGTAACCAAAAGTTGAAAAACGCGTTTTGAAAAAAAAACTGCATTGTGAAAAAAAATTGCTATCTGACACTGATTCAGGAATGCTAACTATTATTTCGGTTCGTGTTAAAAGTAAAAGTTTATTGGGAAAAGAAATATATGGTGAATTCGAAAAAAGCATGAGACCCCTCTAAAATGGCGTCAGATCAAAATGACCTAGTAAAGAGCGAACCACTGTCCATAGTAACCAAAAGTTAAAAAATGCGTTCAGAAAAAAAACACCTAGTGAAAAAATTGCCATCTGCCACTGATTCAGGAATGGTAACTAGTATTTCGGTTCGTCTTAAAAGTAAAAGTTTATTGCGAAAAGAAATGTATGGCGATTTCGAAAAAAGTCTCAAAACAACTCGAAAATGGCGTCAGATCAAAATGAAAAGTCTACCATTGGAATCAGCACGGTCGAAAACCTAGTAGTGGAAAATTACAACCCCCCTCCTTGAAAAAAAAGGACAATAACTTTTTTGCATAAGTAGTATTGATCTGTCTCCCGTCTTTTTTGTTTGTTTTTTTGCTTTTTTTAGCAAAGCCAGGGGGTTACCAGAACAGCATAGAGAGATGCGTAATAGCTCATTCGAACGGAAATTAAATTTGCTAGTGCCCTTTTTAAATGACCAACTAGCCTGATCTGTTTTCAGTTAACCTATTCAGTGGATGCTTGGAAACAGTGGAGGGCAACTAGCACCCTCCCTAAAGGCCACTTCCCCCAAAGTCATCCAATCACAATTTTGAGATAGCCATTATGTTCAATATAGTTAAAAAGTCAAATATATTTGGTTTTGGTGATGATAAGACCCTCCAAAGTCCATGGGGAAAGGGATGTACACTTTATCGATATCGGACATATCGATATCACGCGTATTGGTATTCGCGTATTGTTATTCGGCGTACTGGTATCACAGGTATCTAGACAGGTTTGTAATAGCTCATATAAAAGATATTGCTCGTATCAAAGTCCTTCCTATAAATTCAACCATCAGCAAGTTCAAAATGGCAATAAAACGGCACTTTTGGTGCAATGTCTCAAGTGGAAAAGCTGGGGCTAGTGGGCTACCAGTACTTTTTAGATTGACGTTTAATAGCTCATTTGAAAGCTATTGCTCATGTCTACGTGATATTTATCAGTTCTACCATCCGTAAGTGTGATATAGCACCAAAAACAATACTTTTTATGTCACTTCTTAAGTAGAAAGGGTCGGAAGTATAAAACAAAATCATTATTGTAATAATTATGGTCCAAAACCCGTAACTGGAGGTTTGTAAGAAAACCTCTCGCATGTTCCTTCCCCAAGCCCCCTTAATAAGCTACACAGTTAAGGTAAACCACTAATATATTAATTCATATATTAGAGGCGTGGTTCAATGCATATATTAGAGGCTAGTTGATAAAGTGTTTGACTTCGAAAGAAGTCAAACACCAGTTGATCAAAGTTTGTCTTGCGTTCGATTCCTGCTTCTTTTTTTTCTTTTTTTTTTTTCTTTTTTTTTTTAAATTATGTTTTTCTCACTTCTATACGAACATTGTCAGATAATTTCACTGTTTTTGTAAATGTGATGCACTTATTTTTTAAAGCCTGTCCCAGGAAGGTATTTGGTCAAGCATTTTGATTCAAAAGAGAATAGAGGTCATCCGGTTCATGGTTCACAATGACATTCTGAATAGATCTCTAAATCCATATTCCAACGAATGGCGTAACTTTGTCAAAATTCTATGGGTGGGGAGGGGTCAAAGTTGGAGCCAATTTTCCCAAATCAAGTGAAAATGACAGAGAAAACTAAAAACTAGCTGTATAGTAATAAAAAAGGTAAAGATGCACTGAAGAAAACTGGCATGTTTCAGTGGATGCTTGAATTATGCAGACTTATCTTAGTTTTGACAACATTTTTGGAGAAACTAAATTTCATCTGGGTGGGGGGAGGGGGGCACCTGGGGTCTGGAGAAAAAATGAGGTCTGGAAGGGGATGTTCCCCCTCTATCACATAGCAAATTACGCCTCTGACCCCAAGCCCTTGCCACTAAGTCGTTGGAGAATTTTAGGCATGTGGTTCTCGAACCAGTCAAAGTTGTACATTTAAAGAAGGTTTACTTATTGTTATACTTACTTATTAAAATTATTTACTTGACAATTCCGCCGTAATATTCTCTCCATACGCAAGATTGTGCATCCAAAGAGGAAGAAAGACAAATGAAAACAGTTCTGCAGGAGAAGTCAGGTAATTCTTCCCAAAATTTTTGAAATAAAAACAAACTTAGTTTGTAATACAATTTATCGTACCTACACAAGAAATGATTTTTTTTAAATTTCCATTCATTTCTGAGTAATAAGTGGCTTTTGATCTAGTTACAGGTCAAATGAATCCCTATGCCTAAAGGCACATATCTGGCGAGCTAGCAAAATTTTCTGCAAGTATGTCGATATACAAACCTGTCCGCTCAGTTAACCTTTTGTGTCGAAGCTACTCGCCTAGAGCTACTTTTTTAAGTGTTACTAAATTCAATTTTTTTAAACAAAGAATTAATGATCTTATTTTTTTTATACAAAAGGAAACGACACTATGTTTTGATTTTTTTTTTCCGCTCTAAACTTTTTTTTTCCTTTAATTCTTGTCACACGGCTTCTTAGTTCAGCTCCTTAATAAGGGTTGAGGTGTCATGTCTCCCCTAGATTGGACGTAATTAGAAATTATATAAAATAATAAGCTTTTAATAGAAATTATTCTGTATAAATAGAAAAGGTCATAGCAGTGTTGTTTTTAAATTGAATTTTATTCAAAAACGAGCATAGATTAGTGTAAAAAAAACAAAGTTTTTTCGAGGGAAGTAAAGAGCGAAGTTGAAATTTAAAACGAACAAAAATTATTACTTTACAGCCTATCTAACATATATCAATAAGACTAATGCAAATAAATCAGCTGGTGATATTTCCCAGCAACAACAACAACAAAAAACTAATTTATAACAGTTTCATAGTCCTACAGGAGCTGTGTTATCTGTAACTTTCAGTATACAATTAAAATTATCTTAAAAACTCAGGCATAAAAATAACAAGTTTAAAGTCATTACACAGCATATAAAATAATGGATTAATTTATCAGGTAACATCTTGCTCTCACCTTGTATTACTCGAAATTAACAACATATCAACCGTAGTATGAACTCTGGAAATCCACTTATTTCTCTCTATACAACGGAGGATTTTAAGTTGTGATACAATTTCTAAAACGAGTCTGTAGTCCTAATACTAATAATACGCCTTCACTTCGAACTTGTCTACAAAATAATCATGAATTGTCCTTTTCAGATCCAAAACGACAGTCAATCATTGAACTAAGCTCATTGTGCAGAAGTTATGCCAAACTAAACGATAAAATTAATAGACAAAGCAAAAATCTAAAAATGCTTTACTTGTATACTTTTAAAAGTGCCCTTAAATGATTTACTTGTACCGTACCAAAACTCCTATATTGTTTTGCGTTTTCAGTAAAGCGCTAGTTTTCTGTAATCCTACAAATATAGGGGCATATCAACAATCGATTGACTTGGATTGGATTTATCGTTATACGCTGGATACGATGTGAAGTAATAATTTTTGTTTGTTTTAAGCACAGTTTATATAATTATCTGTTATTAAGTTTCTGTGTTATTAGTTTCTGTTAATTATCTGTTATATAACTATATTATATAAACTGTGGTTTTAAGTTTTAACTTCGCTCTTCACTTGCCTCGGAATATCTTTGTTTTTTTAAATTAATTGGTATTTAGAATTAATTTAAAACTGAAATTTTAGGAAGGGTAAACACCTTCGGACACGGCCAATTAACAAAACAGCAAAGACAGAAAAAAATTTATATATATTAAAATGCGGTCGTTTTGAATGAAAAGAAAAAAAAAATTATGAATTTATAGTGAAGAAGCAAAACGGCTTACTCAGTCCGAAACAATCACAAAAGAGTCATATAAATCCAGCTTAGCTGATATTTTAGTATTACCTATTCAAGGTGGTACACCCAAAATAAACTCCACATGCCTATAGAATTAAATAAAAAAAACAATTTTTTTTTAACTGAAGTAAGGAACGACATTAAAACTTAAAACGAACAGAAATTTTTCCGTATATGAAAGGGACTGTTCCCTCCTCAACGCCCCGCTCTCTACGCTAAAGTTTGACTCTTTCTCACAACTCTACTTTATAAAACAATAGAATATTTTTTTCTATTTAATTTCTGACCGTTTTTGCATTAATGCAGGTTTTGAATTTGGCTCGCCGTATATGAATAATTAAAACAAAATTTGCATATTAATTTACTTTTTTTGAACTAATAATAACCTTATAATAACCTAAGTTTGATTTTTGTTCCAGTTGTTTCAGAACGACTCCTGTCTCACAAAGGCTGTTTAATTAGAGTAATAACCTCTTTTAAAAGTTCAAAAAGAAACTTTACGTAAGAGCGAGCTATTGAGGAGAGGCAACCTATCTCATATACGTAATATTTTCTGTTTGTTCTAAGCTATAATGTTGCTTCTTACTTTCAGTTGAAAAAACGTGTCTTTAATTAACTGCTGATCGTTTTATATATAATGTTGGGAAATCTAGCTCCCCCTCCATGGAAAATTCCCTTCCCCGATGAGAAATTTCTCCATGGAAAGATTCTCCCACGTAACAAATTAGCGATATTTGCGGAACTAATTTTGCAAGGCATAGTAACAAAACGGCCAAAGAGGTCAAAACTATTCTTATGGGTGGCCGGCGTTTAGCCCCCCCCCCGGCGAATACCCCCGGAAAATACCCCCCCCGGAAAATACCCCCGCGGAAAATACCCCCTCCCCCTAGCGGGAAATACCCCTGGACAATACCCCTCCGTGGAAAATAAGGCTTTCAAAATTTGACAATATCAATTCAGTTTTATTTTTTAATTTCCGTAGGGGAAAGGAATTTTGGTACTTGTGTATTCTGCGCCACTCACTCAAGTTTACGCTGTGTAAAATTTAGGAAGACACCGGTTTTTTCGTTAGTTTCTTCGTTACTTTAGAAATAAAATTTGGCTGTAGATTTGCCCATTAGAAGGGGGGGGGGGGGAAGTATAGCGAGTCTGCATGCAAAATGTGTTTGGTACAATTTTTCTGAATATTAGATAGATAGATAAGTGTATTTTAAAGCCAAATATACGGCCATGAACATAGTAAAATAACATAAATGAAACACTACATTAACCCAATAATAGTACTTAATACTCGACGGTCAATGAAAAAAAAACACTTGTAAAAAAATCTTAAACTAAACATTAAATTTATTTTATACCGTTAATTTTTTTTTTTTTTTTTTTTTTTTTTTTTTGGTTAACACAATTTCCAGATACCTCACCATTCTTCTATATATTTTTAGTGGCCATATACCTAGAAAAAAAGGTTTTCTAACTTCAAACTGTCCAAATACTCTACCCTCCCCTCTTATGTGCAAATATATACCCCAAATTATATATTTCCCATATATTCTGTCTCTTGTCTTTGTCTTGTCTCGCGCTAAGCTGAAAAAAACTAACACAAAGAAACCGGTTTGTTCTCGAGTTTTACACGGCTTAAACTTGAGTGAATGGTGAATAATACACAAGTACCAAAATTCCTTCCCCTTATGGAAATTAAAAAAATAAAACTCAAATAAAATTCTCAAATTTGGAAAGCCTTATTTTCCAGGGGGAGGGGTATTTTCCACGGGGGAGGGGGGCGTTATTTCAGGGGGGGTGTATTTTCCGCCGGGGCGAGGAGGTATTTTCTGCGGTTGGGTATTTTCCGGGGGTATTTTCCGGGGGGATAATGGCCGGGGGGGGGGGGTAAACGCCTAGAACCGTTTTTATTAAAAAGAAATTCACAAGTTGAGCAATTACCAAATGACTGAAATGAATGAAAAAAATATCTCTAAAAGATATACGTAATAATTTATGTTAATTTTAAGTTTTAATGTTATTCCTTACTTTCAGTTGGAAAAAACTTGTTTTTTTATCTAATAAATACCATAAGTCAAAGACATACAATTTCTTTGATTTATTATCAAAGAAAAATCCTAGTTATGAAGCTGCTTAAGGTAAAATTAAATGCTAAGATTGGCCGGAAATTTACACAAACAAATTATTGCTTATATCGGCCATTATTTAACAAAATTTGATCTTTAGCTTAAAGAGCGTGATATTGGGCCTAACTCCCTCATATACGTAATATGAGGGGGTTTGCCCTCTCGTCAATACCTCGCTCTTTATGCTAAAGTTCGAATTTTGTTCCAATTCTTTAAGAATGATCCATGAATCACAAAGGTCGTTTAAGTAGATTTGATAGCTCTTTTGAAATTACTAAGAATACTTTAGCGTAAAGAGCGAGGTATTGACGAGGGGACGAACCCCCTCATATGCGTAATAATTTCTGTTCGTTTTACGTTCTAATCTTACTCCTTACTTTCAGTTGAATTTTTTCTTTGCCTAATTTCTGATTGTTTTTTAAATCATGCTGGGAAATCTCTTCCCCCATGAAAAATTCCTCCACGGAAAGATCCTCCCACGCAACCCAATCCCCTTGACACCACTCCACCAGAAAAAAAAACTGAAAACATCTGTATACTTCCAATAACCAATTCTACATATAAACAATTGGCAAAGTTCATAACTTGCAGACCTTGCCTCGGGGACTGTGGTAGATTAAGTCATCCTCAAAGACAGATATTAGACAGACATTAGTTATTAAGTATTTTGACTATGTTGAACATTATGGCTGTCCCATATCTCAAAATTTTGATCCGGTGGCTTTGGGAAAAAATGATCGTAAGAGGGGGCCTAGTTATTCTCCAATTTGTTTTGGTCACTTAAAAAGGGCACTAGAACTTTTAATTTCCGTTCCAATGAGCCCTCTCCCTAAACTCTATGACCAATGGGTCGATACGATCACACCTGGAAAAAAAAATTAAATAAACACGCATTCGTGATTTTCATTTTCTGGCAAAACATACAAAATTCCACATTTGTGCAGATAGGACCTAGATAGGGTTCTCTGATACTCTGAACCTGATGGTATGATTTTTATTAGGATTCTATGACTTTTAGGCGTAGTTTTCCCTTTTTTCGAAAATGAGCCAATTTTTCTCCGGCTCGTAATTTTGATGGTTAGAACTAAACTATATATTTAAAATCAGCACAACAATCTGATTCTTTTGATGTATCTATTGGTATCAATATTCCGTTTTTTAGAGTTTCGGTTACTATTGAGCCGCAACTTACTTACAATTTGTTACCAGGAACTTTTTGAAAGAAACCTAAAACTCTTCCATTACATGTAAAAATAAAAATTTTCAATGTAAAATGGCAGAAGTACTAGCACAAGAATTATACAAATGCGCACAAATGCTTCGGTCTTAAAGTGCTTTAAAAATATTAAGCGCCATATCCCTTGCGAGTATTCTCAGAAAATTTGCAATCATTCCACCACGGGGTACCTTAATATTACTGCCGATTGGAAGTCTAAGGTAAGTCAGCAATTTGGACGAAGAAATCACCCAAATACAAAATTTGAACTTAAAGGAAGCATCCTCACTACTCTTAGCTTCAGAAACAAGCAGAGCACTTTTACTAGCATTAAATCAGTAACCGATTTTAGCATATTCAGCACTTAAAATGTGGAAATCTTCCTTTGTAGGAGGAATGGAGTAGCTTAAGATTAACAGATCATTAGCATAATTCCACAGAAAAACATAAAGCCCGCGATAAATTTCGACTAGTTACTATATGCGACTCCGTCTCTAGGAAGCTATTCTCATCAAGTGGACGACACCTTGTCTAATGCATACAAGAATCCGGCTATTGGAAATAGCAAGACCAACGTCAGAAGGTACCCAACTCCAACATAAAACTTTTTAATCATATGTTTTAAAACATGTAACTATAGAATGATCAGGACCTCGACTCAGAACTGAAAGTTATTAATACAAATGAATACTAGAGTCGAATACGAAAAATATCATGACTTCTGAAAATTAGGGGTTCCCCAAGGTCCCTCGAATCAGTTAAACAGATTTAAGATAAGGCTATATATACGATTCCTGCTCACATCTTTTAAATCCAAACTGCGACTCAAGGGAAGAACAACGAAAATTGCTTCTTTAATCGCAAGTAGGTTTATCCTACTTGCGTCTACATAGGAAAGAAATTACGATAATTGGACGGTAAGATTTATATTCAGAGGGATCTTTGTCATTTTTCAAAGAGATTTCACTATACCAATAAAAAATTGATGAATACTACTTTCATATTTTAGATGCAGACCTTTTAAACCTCATAACATTTTAGATATATGAAACCACGGGAACGTCTTTTCTTAGATTCAAAAATCTGGTATTGCGTAATCATTCCTGTTGTTGATGAAACGATGCCATAAATACAAGTGGCCAGTACCTCAGGGGGTTTATATAGATGCAAGTGACCAAATACCCCCCAGATGGGTCTATACTCCAAGCGGCTAGTACCCCCACCATTTGGAGTTACCAACCCCACGTGTCTCGTCTTCCGATCATCCGGTATTGCGTAATCATTCATGTTGTCGATGAAACTATGCTATGAATACAAGCGTATAATACCCATAATTCTTGGCACAAACATGTCCCACCCTTCTTGTCACACACATAGTGTTATCTCAACTTCTGGCAATAAGAACAAATCCAGGAGACATCGCTTGCCAAGTTTATTTTCTGGGTAAAACAATACAACAAATACTACGACAGCCCGTACCATTGCCTTGTCTCAGCTTCCGGGTATGGATAAATTTGAATGCCAAATATTTAACCCAAGTCAAAGACAGTGTTATTGTCATTTACAGTTACAGATACGACAGACGGCATGTTTTTTTCCAACGACACATTTTTTAGCTTCCAAGCAGTTTTTCCAATGATTTTATTTAATTTATGTCTGGTGTAGGAATCGAACTTGAAACACAAAACTTCCTAAGGTAAAATAACGACACGTTAGTTGACTGAACAAGTCATTGATAATATTTTGTTCTTAAAAATACATTCTAGGCAACGAATGTATTGTTTCTGGGACGTTAGCCACCTCATGTTAACTGTAACTATATCATAACAAGTTAATTGCGCAACCAATCTCTCAATTGGAGTTGAATATATGGTAAATGCTATCAATGCTTTGTTTCCGGGCACCTTTTTTAGCATCATTCTGAGAATATATATACCGAAATGATATATGAAATGAATAAATATATAATTTATTCATATAATTTATTCTGAAATGAATAATATATACCTTATATATATATAAGTGATTTGGGATGGGTGCTGGACAGATATATTATTTTGATGATCAATGAAACTTGTTTTGATCTTCAAAGATTCTGATGACTACTTCCGGCCAGGAATCGTTTTTGTAATGTAATGGTCCTCACCACATCGGTTTCCCATTACCAGGTCTTGTGCATGAGTTTAGGACCCCACATTTCCATCCAGGGCCCGTGTATCCCTCCGGGGATCCAGTTCCCCATCCCGTGTTTTAAATTCAATTTTTTTCACTTAGAATTATTTTTGGACATAATTTTTTGGTATTTAGATTTTGGGACAAACGGACGCTCAGACGCACAGGTACAGAGAGAAAGAGAGAGAGAGAGAGAGAGGGAGAGGGAGAGAGAAAGAGAGAGAGAGACAGAAATGAAAACACCCACAAAGACTGACACACAGTCATGCAAACAGACGCAGAGACAAACAAACGCTCAGACACACAGGTACAGAGAAAAACAAAGACAAAAACACACACACAAACACAACAGTCAGCGCAGTTAAATACAAAAAAAATCAGAGACAGGCAAACGGATGCTCAGACACACAGGAACCGAGTGAGAGATAGAGAGAGAGAGGAAGAGAGAGAGAGAAGGAGAGATATAGCCGGAGATTAAAAACACAAAAATGCACAAAGTCAGAAACACGTGCATGCAAACAAACATAGGGACAGGCAAACAGACGCTCAGACACACAGGCACAGAGAGAAAAAGATAAAAACACACAAAAAACTCTGACACACAGGCATGTAAGCAGTAGCAGAGACAGGAAAACAGACGCTCAGACACACAGGCACAGAGAGAGAGAGAGGAAGAGTGAGAGAAAGAGAGAGAGACAAAACATGCAAAGTCAAACACACAGGCATGCAAACAGGCGCAGAGAAAGGCAAACAGATGCCCAGACACACACGCCCAGAGAGAGAGAGAAAGAGAGAGAGGGAGAGAAAACACTCACAAAGTCAGGCACACAGTCATGCAAACAGATGCAGAGAGCGTGCGCGCACACTTAATAAGCCCAAAAAAACCTAACTCAAAATCAGTTAAGATAATGTAACCTAAGTAAAAAAAATTAGTTGTGGTGCCTATAACTTTAGAATTTTTTTGGACTTAAAATTTTTATGGGGCTTAGAATTTTTTTGGACTTAGAATATTCTGAAGTTCTTTGGGACTGTGTCTGAGCGTCTGTTTACCTGTATATGCGTTGGTTTGCATACCTGTGTGTCTGACTTTGTTTGTGTTTTTTCTCTCTCTGTCTCCTCTCTCTCTCTCTCTCTCTATCTCTATGTGTATCTCTGTCTCTGTCTGTGTATGACTCTCTATCTCTCTCTCTCACTATCTCTCTCTCTCTCTCTCCTCTCTCTCTCTCTCTTTGCGTGTACCTGAGTGTCTGAGTGTCTGTTTGCCTGTCTCTGCTTCTGTTTCAATGCCTGCGCGTCTAACTTTTGTGTTTGTGTTCGTGTTTTTGTATTTCTCTCTCTTTACCTGTATGTGTGAGTGTCTCTTTGCCTGTTTTTGCATCTGTTTGTATACCTGTGTGTCTGAATTTGTATGATTGTGTGTTTCTCTCTCTCTCTTTCTCTCTCTCTCTCTGTCTCTTTGTATCTCTCTGCCTGTGTGTCTGAGTGTCTGTTTGCCTGTTTCTGCATCTGATTGCATGTCTGTTTGTCAGACTTAGTGTGTTTTCTTTTCTCTCTCTCCCTGTGTGTCAGAGCGTCTGTTTGCATGTCTCTGCGTCTGCTTCCATGACCGTGTGTTTGACTTTGTGTGTTTGTGTGTGTGTTTTTTCTCTCTCTATTTCTTTGCCATTTTGTCTGAGCGTCTGTTTTCCTGTCTCTGCTTCTGTTTGCATGCCTTTGTGTCTGACTTTTGTATTTGTGTGTTTTTGTCTTTCATTTCTTTCTACTTGTGTCTCTGAGCGTCTGTTTGCCTGTCTCTGCGCCTTTTTGCATGCATGTGGGCTGTGTGTCTGAGCGTCTCTTTGCCTGTCTCTGCGTCTGCTTGCATGCCTGTGTGTCTGAGTTTCTGTGTTTGTGTGTGTTTTTTCTCTGTCTGTCTCTCTGTCTCTCTGTCTCTCTCTCTCTCTCTCGCTCTCTCTCTCTCTCTCTCTCTCTCTCTCTCTCTCTCTCTCTCTCTCTCTCTCTCTCTCTCTCTCTCTCTCTCTCTCTCTCTATATATATATATATATATATATATATATATATATATATATATATATATATATATATATATATATATATATATATATCTCCCTCTCTCTCCCCCCCCCTCTTTCTCTCTCTCTCTCTCTCTCTTTTTCTCTCTCTCTCTCTCTGGCTGTGTCTCTGAGCGTCTGTTTTCCGGTCTCTGCTTCTGATTGCATGTCTGTGTGTTTGACTTTTGTGTTTGTATGTTTTGTCTTTCTCTCTCTCTCTACTTGTGTGTCTGAGCTTCTGTTTGCCTGTGTCTGTTTTTTTTTCATGCCTGTTTGTCTGACTTTGTGTTTTTGTTTTTTCCTTTCTCTCTCTCTGTGCCAGTGTATCTAAGCGTTTGTTTGCCTGTCTTTTTGTCTGTTCGCATTCCTGTGTGTCTGACTTTGTGTGTTTCTGTGTGTTTTTGTCTCTCTCTCTCTCTCTCTCATTCTCTCTCTCTCTCTCTCTCTCTCTCCCTCTCTGTGCTTGTGTCTGCCCCTGTTTGCATGCCTGTGTGTCTGACTTTATGTGTTTGTGTGTTTTGTCTCTCTCTCTCTCTGTCCCTCTCTCTCTCTCTCTCTCTTTATCTCTCTCTCTATCAGCCTGTGTTTCTGTGAGTATGTTTGCCTGTCTCTGCTTCTGTTTGCATGCCTGTGTGTCTGACTTTATGTGTTTGTGTGTGTTTTACACTTTCTCTCTCTCTGTGCCTGTGTGTCTGAGCGTTTTTTGCCTGTCTCTGTGTCTGTTTGCATCCCTGTGTGTCTGACTTTGTGTGAGTTTTTTTTTTCTCTCTCTCTCTCTCTCTCTCTCTCTTACTCTCTCTCTCTCTCTTTGCGCCTACTTGCCTGAGCATTTGTTTGTCTGTCTCTGCATCTATTTGCAAGTCGCCCTCCCCCCGAAAAAAATTCTAAGTAAAAAAAAATAATGTAAAAATAGGGGGACTGGGACCTGGAGGGGGCCATTGGGCCCTGGATATGAATGAGAGGACCCAAACTTATGCGCAAGCCCTGATAATAGAAAACCGGTATGCTCAGGACTATTACATTACAAAAAAGAATACCCTGCAAGTTGTAGTCATTACGATTTTTGGAGATCAAAACAAGTTTCACTGACTATTAAAAGAATGTATCTATCCAGCAAGTGTCTTAAATCACTGTAGTATGCCTTTTCTAGGAATGATGCCAACAAAGGTGGCTGGAAACAAATCACTGATATCATTTACCATATATCCAACTCCAGTTGAAATATCGAGTGCGCAATTAACTTTTTACTATGTTTTGACGCTATGTCGTATATATAGCGTCAGACGATATATAGCGTCCAGGAAATAATACATTGATTGCCAAGAATGCATTTCTAGGAATATAATATCATCAATGACTTGTTTGGTCAGACAACTAACTGGCCGTTCTTTTACCATAGGATATCTTGGGTCTTACGTTTGATCCTTAAACCAGACTTAGATTCAATAAAATCATTGGAAATACTTCTTAGAAGCTAACAAATGTCTCGTTAGTAAATAGAACACGTTGTTATCTATAACTGTAGTTAAAAATAACACCGGGTATGACTTTGGTTAAATATTTGGTATTGCAATTTATCCAATACCGGAAGCTGAGATAACACGATGGTACGGTCTGTAGTGGTATTTGTTGTATTATTTCACCGAGAAACAAACTTGGCTAGTGATGTTTCCTGGAAATGTTCTTTTCACCGAAAGTTGAGATAACGCTATGTGTGTGACAGGAACGGTGGGATATGTGTGTGACAGGAATTATGGGTATCGTACGCTGGTATTCATACCAGTGTTTTATCATAGCAGTGTTTTATGACTGATTCCGCAATACCAGATGCTTGACAGACCAGGCATGTGGGAATTGTAACTCCAAATGGTGTGGATACTGGACGCTTGTATGGTGGGAGTACTGACCTCTTGGAGTAAACCATCCGGTGGGGGGGGGTACTGACCGCCTGTCCCCATTGACCCCATACTACAAATGAGTTTGATCAGCCATAAAATTCGGCAGTGAACGATGAAAGCAAAAAGTTTATATAGCCTTATCGTAAATCTTTTAAATGATTCGAGGGACCTTGGGGAACCCCTAATTTTCAGAAGTCATAATATTTTTCATATTCGACTCTAATATTCATTTATATCAGCCCTCGACAAAGGAAGCTTAGAGGAATATACAATTGTTCGAGGAGAAGGCGGGCGGATACTCCACGAAAATGACACGAATCATGCCACTAGTGTTTCCTGCAATTTTACCGTTGATTATATTATGTTTAAAACCAAGCACTTCTCTTAGATTATCATTGAGAATAACCTTTTCATTGTCAATGGGCAATCTAATGTACATTTTACCCGCTTCCTTTGACTATTTGGATTGAAAGGCACCATTTTTACGATATGAAATTTTTTTTTGGTAGCAAGACACAAATCGTTCATAGTCCCAAACTCCTAATATGGTAATGTGACAAAGGTGTATTCAAATGAATTCACATTTTCAATTACATATTGATCTTTAACGATTGGCCAATAATAGGGTCTAACTTTTATGTCATATGTACGATTATTTCTTAGGATATCATATTATCATCTTCTTTTGTCGGATACATCAGATAAAATTCACAAAATCTAAATATCAGGGTGAATAAATTCTTCATTATCGTCTTTTGTCAGATATGCCTGATAAAATTGAGAAAATCTAAGTATCAGAGTGAATAAATTCTTTATCACTGTCATTTGACTGATACTGTTGATAACACTGACAAATTGTAAGTATCAGAGTGAACAAATTCTTTATTAACGTTGTTTATCGATATCATTTATCGAATTCATCGTATAACATTGACAAAACCTATGTATTAGAATTAATAAATTCTTTATCAACATCTTTTGTCAGATAGGTCGGGATAAAATTGATAAAATCTAAGCATCAGATCGAATAGATTCCTTATCAGCATCCTTTGCCGGCAATGTCGGTTCACATTATCAAAACCCATGTGTCAGAGTGATTAAATTCTTTATCAACATCTATTGTCAGATACATGTGGTATCTTTGACAAAATCTAACTATCAGAGTGAATAAATTTTTTCTATCAAAATCTTTGTCAGATGCATCGGATAAAATTGACAAATCTAAGTATCAGATTGAATAAATTCTTTACCAACATCTTTTGTTACATATTTCAGACAATATTGTCAAAATCTAAGTATCAGAGTGAATCAATTCCTTATCAACTTCTTTTGTCTGTTACATCAGATAATATTCACAAAATTTAAGTAGCAGAGTGAATAAATTCTTTATCATCGTCTTTTGTCACATAGTGAATAAATTCTTTATCAGCATCATTTGCTGGATACGTCGGTTAACATTATCAAAATCTAAGTATCAGAGTGGATAAATTCTATATCAACATCTATTCTCAGATACATAGGATATCATTTACAAAATCTAAGTAGTAGATTGAATAAATATTTTCTATCAACATCTCAGTCAGTTACATCGGATAAAATTGACAAAATCGAACTATCAGATTGAATAAATTCTTAATAAACATCTTTTGTCGGATACGTCGGATAACATTGTCAAAATCTAAGTATCAGAGTGAATTAAATTTTTTTATCAACTTCCTTTGTCGGTTAATCAGATAACATTCACAAAATCTACATATAAATTCTTTATAAACATCATTTGCTGGATACGTTTGTTAACTTTATCAAAATCTACTTATCAGAGTAATTAAATTCTATATCAACATCAACAGAGTGGCGCACCACTCTAAGTGAACCTAAATTAACCCAACTTTTTGCATGTCTCTCTCATTATGACTGTCTGAGCGGATGTGCTGCCATTTATAACCAGTCTAACCTAAATTCAATGTAACGATGCATAAAGTCATTAGAGTAGTGCACCACTCTAAGCGAACCTAAATTAACCTAACTTTTTGCATGTCTTTCTCAATTTGACTGTCTGAGCGGGTGTGCTACCATCCATAACCAATCTAACCTAAATTCAATGCAACGATGCATAAAGTCAAAATTAATAAAGCTTAGATTTTATGAGTGTTATCTGATTTATCCGATAAAGACATCAATAACGAATTTATTCACTCTGATACTTAGATTTTGCCAGTTTTATCTGATGTATCTGACAAAAGATGTTTATAAAAAAAATTTATTCACTCTGACACTTAGACTTTGTCAATCTTATCCTATGTATCCGAGAAAAGGATGTTGATATAGAATTTAATCACTCTGATACTTATATTTTGATAATGCTATCCGACATATCCAGCAAAGGATGTTCATGAAGAATTTATTCACTCTGACACTTAGATTTTGTCAATATTATCCTATGTATCCGACAAAGGATGTTTTATAGAATTTAGTCAGTCTGATACTTAGATTTTGATAATGTTATCCGACGTATCCACAATAGGATGTTGATAATGAATTTGTTCACTCTGATACTTAGATTGTTTGAATTTTATCAGACATATCCGAAAAAAGATGTTGATAAAGTATTTATTCATTGTAATACATTGAATTTTTCATTGTTATCCGATGTATCTGACAAATGATGTCGATAAAAAATGAGAATAAAGTATTTATTCACTCTGATACTTAGATTTTGTGAATGTTATTAAACGTATCTGTCAAAAGACATTGACAACGAATTTATTCACTCTGATACTTGGATTTGCTTAATTTTATAAAGGGTATCTGACAAATGATGATGATAATGAAAAGATGCTGACAAAGAATTTATTCAATCTGATACTTAGATTTTGTCAATTTTATCCAGATAACCTATGTATCCGACTTAGGATGTTGATAAGGAATTTATTCTCTCTGATAGATAGATTTTGTCAATTTTATCCGACATATCCGACAAAAGATGTTGATAAAGAATTTATCCATTCTGATACTTAGATTTTTTTAACTTTATACGATGTATATGACAAAGATGTTGATAAAAAACTTATTCACTCTGATACTTAGATTTTCTCTATGTATCCGTCAATAGATGTTGATGAAGAATTTAATCACTCTGATACACTCTGATCCTTAGATTTTGTCAATGTTGTCTGACGTATCCAACAAAGGATGTCGATAAAGATTTATTCAATCTGATTCTTAGATTTTCACAATGTTATCCGAGGTATCCGACAAAAGATGTCGATAAAGAATTTATTCAATCTGATAGTTCAATTTTTTCAATTTTATCCAATGTAACTGACAGAGATGTTGATAGAAAATATTTACCCATTCTAATGCTTAGATTTTGTCGATGATATCCTATGTATTCGAGAAAAGATGTTGATATAGAATTAAATCAATTTCATAGTTAGATTTTGATAATGTTAACCAACGTATCCAGCAAATGATGCTGATAAAGAATTTATACTTAGATTTTGTGAACGTTATCTGATGTAACCGACAAAGGAAGTTGATAAGAGAATTTATTCACTCTAATACTTAGATTTTGACAATGTCATCCGACCTACCCTATGAAAGATATTGATAAAGATTTTATTCAGTCTGATAGTTCGATTTTGTCAATTTTATCCGATGTAATTGACAGAGATGTTGATAGAAAACATTTATTCACTCTAATACGTAGATTTTGTTGATGTTATCCTACATATCCGAGAATAGACGTTGGTATTGATTTTAATCACTCTGACACTTAGATTTTCATAATGTTAACCGACGTATCCAGCAAATGATGCTGATAAAGAATTTATTCACTCTGATACTTAGAATTTCTCAATTTTATCCGACATATCCGTCAAAGGATGATGATAAAGAATTTATTCATTCTACTACATAGATTTTGTCAATGTTATCCGATATATCCGACAAATGATATCGATAAAGAATGTTAATAAAGAATTTGTTCACTTTGATTCTTAAATTTAGTCAGTGTTATCAAAGGTATCTGTCAAAAGAGATTAATAAAGAATTTATTCACTCCAATGCTTTGATTTTCTCGATTTTATCAAGCATATATGACAAAAGACGATGATAAAGAATTTATTCACTCTGATGTTATCAAATGTATCTGTCAAAAGATAAAGATATTGATAAAGAATTTACACACTCTGATGCTTAGATTTTCTTAATTTTATCAAACATATTTGACAAAAGACGATGATAAAGAATTTATTCACATTGATACTTAGATTTGTGAATGTTATCTGATGTAACAGACAAAAGAACTTGATAAAGAATTTATTCACTCCGATACTTAGATTTTGAAATTGTTATCCGACGTGTCCGACAAAAGATGTTGGTAAAGAATTTATTCAGTCTGATACTTAGGTTTTGTCGAAGTTACCCCATGTGTCTGACAACAAATGTTGATACATAATTTAATCACTCTGACACCTAGGTTTTAATAATGTTAACCGACATATCGGGCAAAAGATATTGATAAGGAATCTATTCGATCTGATGCTTAGATTTTATCAATTTTATCCCGACCTATCCGACAAAAGATGTTGATAAAGAATTTATTCATTCTTATTCGTAGATTTTGTCAATGTTATACGACGAATTCGATAAATGATATCGATAAAGAACGTTAATAAAGAATTTGTTCACTCTGATACTTAAATTTTGTCAGTGTTATCAACCGTATCCGTCAAATGACACTGATAAAGAATTTATTCACTCTGATACTTAGATTTTCTCAATTTTATCAGGCATATCTGACAAAAGACGATAATAAAGAATTTATTTGCTCTGATATTTAGATTTTGTGAATGTTACCTGATGTATCCGACAAAAGAAGATGATAAAGAATTTACGCAATATGATACTTAGATTTGGTCAGTGTTATCAAACGTATCAGTACAAAAACATTGATAAAGAATTTATTCACTATGACACTTAAATTTTCTCAATTTTATCAAGCATATTTGACAAAAGACGATGATAAAGATTTTATTCACTCTGATACTTAGATTTTGTGAATGTTATCTGATGTATAAGACAAAGGAGTTGACAAAGAATTTATTCAGTCTAATAGTTATATTTTGACAATGTTATCCAATATATAAGACAAAAGATGTTGATAAGGAATTTATGCAATTTGATACTTAGATTTTGTCTATTTTATCCGATGTACCTGACAAAGATGTTGATACAAACATTTATTTACTCTGATTCTTAGATTTTGTCAATTTTATCTCATATATCTGACGATAGATGTTGATACAGAATTTAATCACTCTGACACTTAGGTTTTGATAATGTTAACCGAAATATCCGACAAAGGATGTTGATAAAGAATCTAATCGCTCTGATACTTATATTCTATTATTTTTATCCTGACCTATCCGACAAAAGATGTTGATAAAGAATTTATTCATTCTGATACTTAGATTTTGTGTATGTTAGCCTATGTATCCGACATATGATGTATGAAAATCCATTTTCTTACATCTCCAATGTTTTAATAGACATTCTAAACGTTTGGTATGCTAGCATACTCTAAAAATAGTGAACACATAACAAGGTAATGTATAAAATATTTTTGATGAAATAGTGACATGTAGAATATTAATACAAAAATATATTATTATACATTATTAATATCATGTGTCAACTACATGTTCAATATGCGTTTCATCTTTGGTATAAATGGGTTCTTGGGATATATGATCAATAGTAGTAATAATATTCACCTGCGCATTATATTCCATCAATTTATCTTTATATTCATTGGTGATATTGTCTGCCAATGCTCTTTTGATTTTGTTAACGATATCACTGTCTATTCTCACATTGTGTTTACACAGGTAACAGTTCTGGAATGTAGGCAAGATATGATTTATGATATTAGTGCAGCAGTTGGCCTTTTTTTCCTTCTCGTTTCATTTGAATATTAATACCGGAACGATGGCAATAGAATCTATCAACAGGTAACGTGTTACTAGAACCATTAGCGAGAAGATTCCCATCTTCATCAACTATTATTTTTATGTTGGCATTCTCTTTTAGCCCTAACTTCTTCTGAGATCTCACTCTCGCATATCCACCATGAGTTATGTTGAATGGTATCGGCAGTCCAAAGAAATTCCGCTTTTCGCTGTCACGACAAAGTACACATACATTTCCAGTATTATCTCCATTAATGCTTGTTTCATAGTTCAAATATCGATCTTTGTCAGCATTCAACACAATTATGATTTTATCGTGTGTACACACTTTCTTTGAATTATTCATTTTCACTTTATTTTTCTAAATATGATGCAGGTTTTTATCCTTCCAAAGTGTGAAAATTACTGATTTAATACGCATAATAAACTAGGTAGTCTCGATAAGTACCCATAGATTACTACTGGGAAAGCTGCGTCGTGTCTAAAAGCAAGCATAGTGTACGATTGGTACAACCACAAACATATTTTATGTAATTTTAAGATTCGTAAAAAAAGTTTAATAATTTTCCAAGTCCAAAAAATTCAGTCCAAAAACAAGTGCTAATACAAACATTATTTTTCTAGTAATAAAAGTCACGACTAACATTTCCATATCATTCTCAATTTGAATTTGGAAAATATTAAGTGTGAATTTTTTATGTTTTAAGTATGTTTTATGTCATTCTAAGACATGTATAAAAAAAGTTGAAAAAATTACCATTTTAAAAAAAAGTTAAAAAAGTAAAAAGGAGGGGGGGCAAAAAGTTGAAGGCCGGGGGTCCCGGGGTGATTGGGGATAGGGGACCCTTGGAGGTTGAGGTCCTTGGTGGTTAGGGACATTGTTGGTTGTGGTCCTTGATGGTTCACACCCATAATAATCTCACTAGTTGATTTCTAAGGATTTCTAAGAATCGTTCTGAATTTCTTCATTAAAATTATTATTTTGGCATCTGCATATTTATTAATATCAGATTTTTAGTATACTACAATGCTAAAATATATTTTATATTGACAACACTACTCAAATGGTACTTGCGTATCATACATAACACAGTCGAGAAGTAAAGCTAGGTCAAGTCACTAGGTCATCTCGACACCGATGACTCTAATAATTTCAATTTTTTAGCATAGTCCATTCCTAAAGAATATTATACATTGCTCTTGGGATATATGATCAATAGTAGTAATAATATTCACCTGCGCATTATATTCCATCAATTTATCTTTATATTCATTAGTGATATTGTCTGCCAATACTATTTTGATTTTATTAACGATATCACTGTCTATTCTCACATTGTGTTTGCACAGATAACAATTCTGGAATGTAGGCATAATATGATTTATGATATTAGTGCAACAGTTGGCCTTTCGTTTCATTTTCGCTTTCATTTGAATATTTACACCGGAACGATGGCAATTGGATCTATCAACAAGTAATGTGTTACCAGAACCATTAGCGAGAAGATTCCCATCTTCATCAACTATTATTTTACGTTGGCATTCTCTTTTAGCCCTAACTTCTTCTGAGATCTCACTCTCGCATATCCACCATGAGTTATGTTGAATGGTATCGGCAGTCCAAAGAAATTCAGCTTTTCGCTATCACCACAAAGCACATATACATTTCCAGTAATATCTCCATTAATGCTTGTTTCATAGTTCAAATATCAGTCTTTGTCAGCATTCAACACAATTATAATTTTATTGTGTGTACACACTTTCTTTGAATTATTCATTTTCACTTTATTTTTCTAAATATGATGCAGGTTTTTGTCCTTCCAAAGTGTGAAAATTACTGATTTAATACGCATAATAAACTAGGTAGTCTCGATAAGTACCCATAGAGTACCACTGGGAAAGCTTCGTCGTGTCTAAGAACAAGCATAGAGTACGATTGGTACAACCACAAGCATATTTCATGTCATCTTGAGGTTCGTAAAAAAAAGTTGAATAATTTTCCAAGTCCAAAAAATTCAGTCCAAAAGCAAGTGCTACTACAAACATTATTTATCTAGTAATAAAAGTCACGACTAACATTTCCATATCATTCTCAATTTGAATTTGGAAAATATTAAGTGTGAATTTTTTATGTTTTAAGTATGTTTTATGTCATTCTAAGACATGTATAAAAAAAGTTGAAAAAACTACCATGTTAAAAAAAAGTTAAAAAAAAGTAAAAAGGGGGGAAGGCAAAAAGTTGAAGGGATGGGGCCCTTGGAGATTGATGGTAGGGGACCCTTGGAGGTTGAGGTCCGTGGTGGTTAGGGACATTGGTGGTTGTGGTCCTTGATGGTTCAAACCCATAATCATCTCACTAGTTGATTTCTAAGTATTTCTAAGAATTGTTCTGAATTTCTTCATTAAAATTCTTGTTTTGGCATCTGCATATTTTTTAATATCAACTTTTTAGTAAGCTACAATGCTAAAACATATTTTATATTGACAACACTACTCAAATCATACTTGCGTATCATACATAACACAGTCGAGAAGTAAAGCTAGGTCAAGTCACTAGGTCATCTCGACTCCGATGACTCTAATAATTTCAATTTTTTAGCATAGTCCGTTCCTAAAGAATATTATACATTGCCCCCATCCATCATTATGTACTTGTGTATTGTACAGAACACAGGCAAGGAGTATGGCCAGGTTAAGTCGCAAGATCTTCTACTCATTGCTAACCGTTTGCATAGACTGATACATATTATGTCATTCTAACATTTATGTCAAGTTGCATGAGACTTACCATCCTCTCAGACTTACCTTAAATGGTAAGCAGTGTAGCCCTTTTTACCACTTTTATACAATTCAATTCAAAATATTATTGAGCTCTATATTATCCCTATTATTCAATCACCAATTAAGATCATTCAGAACAGAGTTACGCAAATGGAATATCTTTTCGCAAATTGAATCCTTTTTACCACTTTTATAATACCCAGTTAAAATAATTCCCGTATTATTCTTATCTTGGCTAAATATTTATATTTATTTTAATGTTACAAGTTAAAACAATTATGACTGTACCATTCCATTCATCGTTCTGTAATTACCCGTGGTGCATTCTTAACCAAACCTCAGGATGTGCAAAATACCTTTAAGCTAGAGGTTATTAATCTGTTTGACTCAGAAACATGTCCGACTTAGCTGTATCGCTAGTAGAAACATCATTTTATAGTAAAAAAAAACCTTGGTCCAGAAAATGGGTGTTGACTGAAAAACCTGTCTGACAAGTCATGTTCGCATTATAGGTCCATAATATAGCCTGTTTGGTCGCTTTATAGGTTCATAATATAGAGTGCCTGGTCACTTTATGCAATCCCCTCTAGGACTGTGTATATCGATACTACTTAGAGGGGCGAATTCCCTAATATACGTAATAAAAAGATACGAATATAGAAGTTCGTTACTTAAGTTAATTCGTAAGTTATGTCAGAAAAAAAAATTCGAGAAAGCCATTTGGTCAAAAAAATTTAATTATTCATTTTAACTATTCAGGTACGGTGAGCCAAAATCAAAGCTGCATTAATTCAAAACGTTCAGAAACTAAATGAAAAACACATTTTTTTAATTGAAAGTAAGGAGCAACATTAAATCTTCAAACGAACAGAAATTATTCCGTATAAGAAAGGGGCGGTCCCCTCTTCAACGCCTCGCTTTTTGAATTAGAGTTTTACTCTGTCTCACAACTTTATTTTTTGAAACAATAAAAAAGTTTAGCGTAAAAAGCAAGGCAATATACGGAATAATTTCTGTTCGTTTTAAGTTTTAATGTCACTCCTTACTTTCAGTTAAAAAAAATTTTTAATAACTACAAGGCGCAAACTGTTTTTAAAGCATTACCGATGCACTACTCGAAAGACTTTGAAAGATTAAAACAAGCCATTTTTGAAAAGTTTCAAGTCTCCCCCGAGCCCTTTCAGAGAAGCTTTAGAAGCGAAAGAAAACGAGACAACGAAACTTACAAAGAATACGGGTAAAAATTGAAAGATATCTGTTTAAAATGGCTAGACTTAGAAAATAATAAAATGTTAAAAGACCTGGAAGAGATAAAAGAAAAGATAATGGAAGTAATAGATAAAACAGTGATGAAACAATTTTTAGAAAATACCTTTCCAAATATGAGAATGTACTTAAAAAAAGAAAAAAACCACAAACAATTGAAGAAATTCACATTCCGAATTAGCAGAAAAGCACACTGAAATTAAGAGGGAGGCGTTCCCACCAAGAGCCAGGCTAGGAGGTAGTGGAAGAAAAGAATACCCTTACATAGAAAATGAAAACAATATTAGCCAAACATTGCAAAAGCAAACCCAATAAAGAAAGTTACTTTACAAAATAGTGGCGGCTGGGAAAAACCCTAGAAAATTAAAACTTTTGGTACCGCATGCACTGAAAAAAGCGGTAATAAAATTTGCTCACTCAAGCCCAACGGAGGGACACATGGGATCCCAAAGAACAAGAGATATAATCTTGCAGTGTTTTTGGGGGAAAGGACTGAGACAGGATATTGTAAAATTTTGTAAGGGATGCGAAGATTGCAAATTCGTCGCATACAAAAAACAAAATTAAAAAGCTCCAATGACAAAAATGTCCATTTTGGCAAACAGTTTAAGAATTTCAATGAACATTGTAGGTCCACTCCCGAAATCTAGCACAAGAAACAAATTCATTCTAGTTATTAATGATCTGACAAACGGAGAAACAGAAAGATTTAACGGAATCCTAATTAGTATGTTGAGACATTTTGTATGAGATGAAGTAAATGAATGGGACAAAATGCTTCCTTATGTCCGTTTTCCATACAGGGAAACTCCACACCCAGCTACAGGGTTTTTGCCATTTGAATTACTATGTGGGACAAACCCGAGGGGGGGGGGATTATATAATTTAAAGGAATCATGGGAGAATGATGAGAAAAATGAAGAAACTGTGATAATACTCTTGCTATCACTGCGAGAAAAACTGCATAAATACCATGAGCTTGCCCACAAAGCACAGGGGGAATACTCGGAAAAAAACACAATATGGTACGATAAATCTGTCCGAATGCGCGAATTCGCAGACGGGGATGAAGTCCTCATATTGCTACCGGACGGAAATAATAAATTGGAAGTAAGATGGAAAGGACCATTCAAGGTGATAAAGAAAATGAATGATGTAAATTATACCATAGAATTAGATGGAGCAAGGAAAAAGGAAGAAATTTACCATGTGAATTTGCTGAGGAAATTTAATAAGGAGAATGAAAAGGGATGCCACAATGATCCGCAGAAGCACTGCCTCATGATTTCGACCTAAAAAAATTACGAGAAAGGTACCCCCTTGGATACAATAGACCCAGCAGAAACACATATAAATGCCATTGAAAGAGTTTCGTCAGAAACACACCTGAGCCCAACTCAGAAATACCAATTAAATAAGTTACTCACGGAATTTGCGAACGTATTAACAGACCGAATCGGAAAAGAGAGGGTGTGGTACATAAAATGCCAGTAAAATAAAACAAGCAACAAAAAACAATACCCGTACCAAATACCAGAAGCTAAAAGGAAGGAAATGAAAAAAGAAATTAACCGAATGCTTGATTTAGGGGTTATAGAACCATCAACCTCGGAATATGCAGCGCCAGTCGTATTAGTCCCGAAGAAGGATGGCTCCATTCGATTTTGTGTAGATTAGAGAAAACTGAATAGTATTTCCTATTCAGACTCGTATCCAATACCAAGAATGGAAGAAATTCTAGGGTCAGTAGGCTCCGAAAAATTTATACCGATTTTAGACTTGAGAAGGGGATATTGGCAAGTAATGATGCACCCAGAAGATTCAGAAAAACTGCTTTTATTACGCCTTTTGGGTTAAACCAGTTTAGGTATATGCCTTTTGGACTAAAAGGGGCACCAGAAACATTCAAAAGACTAGTATATTGTATCTGAAATCCTTACCATATACGAGAGCCTACTTGGATGACATTATAATTTTTTTCAAACTCTTTCAGTGAACATACAAAACACATACAAAACAGGTGTTAACCAGGCTCAGGAGAGTCGGATTAACTTTGAATGTGGAAAAATGTAGATTGGTGCAGTCAGAGACAGAGTACCTGGGACTTAAAATAGGGACTAGTATTATAAACCCATTAAGGGAAAAAACGAAAAAAATAAGAAACGCAGCAGTCCCAAATACAAAGAAAAAAGTTCGGTCATTTTTGGGATTGGCGGGATATTACCGAAGATTTATACCAAATTTTTCAACAATTGCTAAACCGTTGACGGAGTTAACAAAAAATGGTGTCTTAGACCCCGTAAAATGAACGGAAACCGAACAAAATGCATTTGATACACTTAAAGACGCTCTTTGTGGCATAAGAATACTGAAAAATCCAGATTCTTCCTTACCATTTGTGCTAAAAACTGACAGTTCAGATTATCAATTAAGGGCAGTTTAATCTCAAAATTTGAAGGACGGGGAACATTCAATCCTATTCATATCCATAGAATTCTCAAAATCAGAAATAAATTGTAGTACAATTGAAAAAGAATGTCTTGCAATAGTATATGCGGGCAAAAAACTTGACTATTATGCATATGGACGAAAATTTAAAATAATGACGGAACGCAAACCCATTAAGAGGGCTAAATATAATGAAAGCATAATCCCGGTAGAAAACCCTAATCCTCTAGAGGGAACGCCTAAACAAAAACAAATAGAAAAAGTTATATGCTATTCGAGTAGAACCTTATCAAAAGGCAAAAGTAGTTATTCCACCACAAACTTAGAATTATTATCTATAATCCACCACTTGGATAAATTTAGACACTATTTAATAGGTAGAAAATTTATACTACGATCAGATCCTAAAAGCTTGCAGTACCTGCTCACATTTGAAAACCCCACGGGCATTATAGCTAGATGGATTATGAAAATCCAAGACCTAGATTACGAATTTGAACATTTAAAAGGTAAACAAAACACAGCTTGTGACTTTTTGAGTAGATATCCAGAAAATATTCCGTCGGAAGCTGAGGAAAATGAAGTTAACGCTATCAACATGAATGTAAGAAAAACAAAGTCAAGCACTCGGTAAAAGAAAATGAGATTAACTATTGTCCCTTGTCTTTAGAAAATATAAAGAGAAAGCAAAAAAAGGACGAAATGTGTTCAGCGCTTATTAATTATTTTGTGAATGACGATGCGTTACCGAATAAATTCAAAACTCGTAGAGAAGAGATAGATAATTTTTACTATGATTTTGATGAAGAAATACTGTATAGAATCGTGACTGCTGAGACAAATAGAAACCAAACGTCAATAATACCTGTTTTACCACAAAACTTGATAGGGCCTGCACTTGAATATTTTCATTCAGATACAGGAGGACACTTAGGAGTAACGAAAACTTTCCATAAATTAAAACAAAATTTTTACGTGCCTTCGGCAATGACAAAACTTAAACAATTTGTAAGTACATGCAAAGCGTGTAACTTAAGAAAAATCCCCCCAGCTTATCCTAATCCTCCAATGGGAAGGGTCCCAGTAGCAAAGTACCCCTTTAATATTATCTCATTTGACTTATACGGAACGAGAGGAGCCTTGCCTGTTTCCAGAAGAGGCCATACTTGTGTTCTTTCGGTTATAGATCACTTTTCAGGATTTACTTTTGCAAAAGCATTAAAAAATCAAGGTGCTTACGCCACCAGCAAGGCGTTAGCGAAATTATTTTTACAATTTGGTGTTCCAAATAAGGTTTTGAGTGACAACGGATGCAATTTTGTTTCAAAAGTAACAAAAGACTTAATGAGTTTTCTTAATATAGAGAAAATGGTGACAGTTCCGTACCACCCACAAGCTAATGGTAAAATAGAAAATAGGCATAAAATATTTTCGAACGTATTAAGTATTTATACAAAAGACAATAGGAACGACTGGGATCAATTCTTACCTTATTTAACTAACGTAGTCAACACTGCTTATTCAGAAACAACTAAAGATAATCCATTTTATTTACTTTTTGGTCGTGATTTTAGAATCCCGTAAAATGAGATTATTGAATCTAGGCAGTATTATAATAACTCGGAGGATTACAAACAAGAATTCATAAATAGAATGAGAAAAACTTATAAAATAATTAGGCAAGAGTTGGAAAAATGTTAAATAAACCAAGAGCTAAGAAACCAACCCAAAGTCAAGGGGAGCATATATTTCAAAGTAGGAGAGTGCGTCTACCTAGAGAAAGGGTCAAAAAAGGAAGGCAAAAACTTTCAAAGAAATATTTTGGACCGTAGAGAATAGTCAAAAAGTACGATAACGATTATACTTTTAAAATGGAGAACCCCGATAGTGGAAGAACTTACAAGGCGCATGTTAGCCGAATAAAAAGAGCCAAATTTCCAGAGAGATGGGTATCATATCCCTCCTCTACTGATTCGTCAAATGCAGAAAATGAGCTCCCTAAATCAAGATTGACAGAGCTAAAACCCTTTAATTTCAAGCAAGACTATTTCGAGAATGAGAGCGACGAGGAAAACTTCGAAGAATTTTTAGCGATGAAAAATCTAGTTATTCCAAAGAAAAAATCCCTAATACCAGTAAGAATAAAAACGCCAAGAAGCTAAAAAAGTTCATCATCAGAGAGCGCAGGAGAATTAGATGATACGATATATCCAAAGAACCAATTTATTCCCAATATAATTTCAACCTATTGGCCCCCCAAAAGATTTCCCGACGATATGGTTTCCCCTGGAACCCCAATAGAAAGGCTCCTGTCATTGCAGGAAGAATTAAAATGAGCTGTAGCAACCCCCGGTATTACTGTAAAGAAAACTCCTCCCAAAGATTCAACTAAAACAAATCTGTGAGAAGCTATGAATTTAATAAATTTCCCCCTAAACACGAGTCACAGAACATTGCCCGAGTATAAAACTTCTAAGGATGACCCGTAAGGACACTATCGTGATATGACTGTGTCCATGGTCAAACCTAATCAATAGACTACTTGAAGAGAAACCCTAGTGCAAAAAATGCCCCATCCCCCTGAAGACATGGCATTCAAACAGTGGAGGAACCCTGCAAAAAACTATTGATTCCTCCCAAAGCTCTCAAGAATCTTTCAAATCCCCCGAGGTGAAAACTCAAGGCGAGGACTTAGAGAATAAACCTTCTACTTCCAGAGAAGTAGAAATTTACGAAGGAAGGGCAGGTGATACCTCAAAACGGGCCACCTCTAAAAGTTCTCATCCGGATTCGTCGGAAACCAGTTCCGAAGAGTCTGACGGCAAATCAGACCATATAGTAGTTAAAGAAATAGGGAAATCAAGACCAACTTCAGCAGCCACACACGCGAAGGAAGCGAAATTAAAAGGGCAAGAATTTTCGAAAAAACAATACAAAAAGTTTGATCTTATTTCAGAACCAAAAAAGAAAAAACCCTAAGAAACCGAGGAGAAAACAACGACACAGTCAGGCAGAACGGTTAAAAAACCTCACAGATGGAAATATCCCTAATTAATGCAAAGACAAATTTTAAATCTCTTATGAAAATCAACTTATGATCCACCATAATAAATTTAACAGTGTACAAGTAAAGTTAACCAAGTCAATATTAATGAAAAAAAATAATACGAGTGATGTCAAAACATTGGTGATCAGAGAGAAAGGCCCAAAGTAGGAAGCTCGTGGTCGACTGAGAACGACAAGGGGTGTTGGACCACGTTTTGTGGGAAGTCCGGGGGGGGGTGCTCGCCCTCAAGCAGCGTTTGGTTTGTTGCGGGCGTGCTTTTCCTGATATTTTCTATGAAAAATCGACCCAGGTCCTAAAAAATATTGATGTAAACAAAAAAAAAAAAAAACTACCAGTACAGAAGCGTCTAATTATGAGCTGATCATGTTCGTACATATGAACCGGATCATAAGGATCATGAATTCCATTCCCTTGGATCCTGTTCATATTTATGAATGTTATCATGATCTCTGTTCAAGGATAAACTGTTGGAACTTTGTCTTGTTACAATAATACAGAAAGAATAGACCCAAGTTGCAACACAGAATTACTGTTACAAGATGTGGGGACGATAACCATAAAATAAGGATGTCGACTTATAACTAAACAGTCAACCGTTCGAACGCTGTTAATTACTACGAGCACAAAGATAATGAGTCCCAAAATTATCTATTTCAAAGCCATTAACCTGTCGTACACTATTCCCAATATAGAAAATGAAGAAATGAGAACGTCAATATGGTCCAAAATAGAAAAAAATAAAGGAACATTAAAGCTTACAAAAATAAAAGAAGCATGAGACTCCCAAATTCCCCTATTTACAAATGAGGACCAAAGATTGACGTATGTGGATGATAGATACGGATTATTCTCATCCAATTTCTGGTGGAACATACTACTGACCGTATGTTTCGTGTTCGCGATTTCCCTGACCAGGAGATTCTTACTGACTTATAATTATATAAAAATCCTGAGACTAAGAAAGCGAAAACCAAGAGAAGAACACGGGGAAACAGCTGAAATGCAGAGGTTAAACCTGGAACCCAATGAGAACGTCTAAGCCAAGAAAAAGGGAAGACATTAGAAAACGAGTGGGTATAGAGGTCTCCACTCGTCCTTGCTATGTCTTGTTTCCTCATTGTAGGATCGTTTACGTAAAACCGTGCGGTTACGACGCTCCAATATGCGTTTCTTAAACAGCGCGGACGTGCGTGAACAATGCAGGCATGAAATATGTTGTAAAACAAGACCTCAAAATTAATCATGTAGCATAAACTCTGTTTAAATGATTATTTTAAATCTAATGTAAAATTAGCTAAGTGTTGAAAGGATTTAAAATAAAGTGTATGTTGTAGTGTATATTAGAGACTATAATAAGAGACCACACTTAAAGTTAAAGAATTAATCTTTTATATCGTCGTTAGGCTATAACAACTTAGAAGAAACTTCTATGTATTTAATTTTCCAATGGGAACTTTACATATATATATTTCATCCAACATGATAAAAATTTCTTTTTGTGTACTAATATTAGTGTATTTATTTAACTCTGTCTCGTAGCGTAAAATTCATGTACCCAATCGATAGGCGATTTATTTGTACTATGAGTATTTACTTTAAAGAACATGTGATTCTGCCTCGTTATTTTTATTACAGGAAGTGGATTGACATATTGGATATCGAGCATTACAATGAGTTGTCCAGTGCAGATAAAACCTAGCAGCATCTATTTTCATCATACCTCAACCAACGAAGAGTACTCACCATACACTCCAGGCAATTTTCATTCCAGCTTCGTTTACGAAAACAACAGTTACCTTTAAGCGTTGTTTCTTCGACCACGAACCATATCACGTATCAGGTAACATTATATTTGAATCTCAGTACCCAGAGCATTATCGAACTATATAATCACATAAATTCTGAGAACCCCATCGATCAGTACAAGATATAAGTACGTAAATATCGCCTTTGATAATCATTATGGACCCATATACCATAAGACCGTATAGTTATGATACTTGATGACCCCAAAAACTATTAATGTGTCACACTCACGTGTCAAATCCCTTTTGACCATCTCTCGGAATCCATCCTATCCCCTCCGTGTGGAAAGTTCATATCTCTGTTATCCCATAAATGTAACGAGATAGTTTCTGAAAAATTGACCTGGAAACCAAAATTAACCCCAGTGACCAACCCCTCAGTGACAATATGCCCCTCCCACAAGTTAAAGACAATATGTTGAAGGAGTCACTATAGTTTGATGTCGACCTGTTCCAAATCCAAACTTCAATTCCCCCGTGATTAGCCTAGGAATCACCACAAAGGTTAATAGACGCAAGCCATGAGCTAACAATTTTATGAGAGACACTAATGAATAATTTTAGGCGAGAATATATTCTGTATTTGCATTACCCTATCCCCTAAAATACGCGTCGGAAAGAACAAGAACTTCCTCCCTGTGTTCAGCTTCTTGCTGATAAAGTATCCCACGAACTGTCGAGAAGCTGTTGCAAGAAAGCCCTGATAGAAAATTCCAATCCATGGAAATGAGAGCGTTGTTTTCCAGTTGGTAATTAGCGAAAGTGTAGCATTTGAACACATATGGGCTCGAACTGTTCCATGTAGAAACCATAACGTAAGTGCTTTAAAAAGTATTTGCGAAGACGAAAAGAGTGAAGGACAATAATTTACAACAGAAGGATTGAGTACACTACAGGCTCGAATGGGGATGAAATAGATGTGAATTTACATATGTTACTTCTTAATAACTTTATGTTAACCATATGTTACCTCCAATATCCTAGCATTAACGTTGCGTAGCAAACATCCCCAGTGAAAGTGTTCTAATGTTACCAGTGAACATGGTAAACCCAATATTGTGTGTATTAAATCGTTTTTGTATGTAGTGTTAGATGTCCTGATAGTTATGTGTAGCGTTGTTGAGCTATTCATTTAATGTAGCGTAGATAGAAAGTAGTGTGCCATATAGACAGCAAAAAAAAAGCCTTGAAGAAGTGAATTCAAAAAATCTTGAGTAAAGGTAGAATAGCCCCAACCTTGTTGGAAATGTAAAAGTAATCAGTGTTAGATGTAGAAAAAGAAAAAATCTTTAGTATAGTAGTTAGCCTAGAACCATGAATAATCTTAGTCCGGTAGATGAATTTTAGATAGGGACGTAGAATAAAATAAGAAGAGTAATAGAGACAATTTTAGCACTCCTGAGTAAGCCAAAATATAAACATGAAATAATACAATGTCAATCAAAATTATGTAGAATAAATAGTTAATAAATTGCGAACATTTCAAAAAGCCCAAGGGCAAGCAAATCCTAATGACGGGACGTCATTAATTAATGGGAAGGGTAATTTGTACCGTGAGTAAAATGCGATATATTTAAAATACCAAAATAAAGTTCCTTCTTTCTAAAGATTATTCCGACTTCCTCTAATTAAGTTTAAATCTAGTGTCAAAAAGAAAGAAAAGTCCTAAATCAGCAAAGAGAAAAATTGCAGTTAGCCTCAGACAAAGAACGGCGCTATCCAAGTTTTGGATTTCGCTAAGACAGTGGGCAATAAAAAAGATGCTACGCACAATATTTCTAAGGAAGTTTAAACTATAAGTACCGTGTGAACGTTTGAATCATCCGAAATATTTAAAACAATTTATTGGACGAAGGGTTCGCATCCTTGAGCCACTTGAGCCAATTGTGAGCCAGTTCTTAGAGTGCAGGACAAAAAAACTACGTTTGATAGTGGGGTAAAAGTGATTTTTGGAAATATTCGTAAATCAGATTCAGGACCATTTAGATAGAATTATTTCGGCGTTCGAGCTTTGCGATTCTATCATTATTTTTGTATCTCAGTCACCGTTGTTGTCATTTGAAGTGATCCACTGCTTTTCACCTAAATATGTAAGTCTCAATGAATCTATTGCTTTTTACCTGTGTTTATTTCATTTTATATGTCTGTATCCAGTCTAACGACAGGTAATTAGTTCGCATATCTCCAAGGACGTTCCCAGGGAATCTGATCTCCAGATAGCTCGAGGAGAAGAGGTCACATTTATATGGCTACACATTTCATTTTCTCTTATTAATTGAGGGTGGTGCAGGCCTTATTGGCACAATCCTTAGCGCTCTAAGCGGTGCTATCGGAGAACTTATAAGGTGTAAGTTCACGGCTATTGAGCATAATATTACATTTGACGCGGTCAATATCTATCACCACAATTAAGCCCAGTCCCTTTCTTTATAGACACATAAGAACTTTCATCGCTACACTTATTCAGTGAGAAGCGTATCCAAATTTCATATTTAATTAGTATCAACACCTATTCTTCATTTGATTATCCCAGGGGAGGGAACCCAGAATGAACTGATAAATGATTCGCTCTAACTTTTAGCTGATTCCCCTGTGCGTCTATCGTTTTCATAGGCCTGTGGTTTTTCGGTCTTAGATTATTTGAAATCATGCCAAATGGCAATTTACATTTTAATTGAGATGGGGTGTTGTTTCCACCGATTGAAATTAAGAGGCTAGTTCAGTCAATTTTTCATGATGACTTTCATCATCGAATGTGCCAGAATCCGATTCTACGCTCTTTCAAATGTACATTCGTGAGGGCGAGAATTTTTTTTAATCATGCTAAGCACTATTATGTTCTGCTAATCTCAATTTTCAAATTGAGATTAGGTGGACATCAGGTTTCAAAACCTCATTCGGACGCCCTCACGATCTGGACCATGGTGGCTCTGCGGTAGCACCGACGCTGGGGAAGAAAGAAGAGAAATTGATTTTACAAAGTTGAAGTTGACTGGTTATGTTTGTAAGGGTGGACCAGCGTGGCGCTTAGGTGGTCATTTATCTTACGGGGAGAGGTGTCGGGGTTTCACCCCTGTTTCTTTTCTTTTCCGATAAATGATCTGTTGTTTGTTCCGTAATTACATTTGCCTATAGGATAATGTTCAATCATAAGTTAAACTCTCGTTGCTATGCTAGATTCTTTCGCAATAAGTAAGCTTTGAAGTTAAATTATATTTTTTTCTTCCGGGCCTGGGCCATTGAAAGATAATATTATTCAAAAGAAGCCAGGGATTTGAACTTTTATTTAGCTGACTGGTTGGGGCAAATCTATGGTCCATCCCTACGCAAAGTTCGTTGCATAGAACTAGTGTTTTCGTATTGAGTCTGCACTTGAGACCCCGATTAGGGAGTATGTATTGAGAAGTTGATATATGTGTTTTGTGCCCTATTTGAAAAATACAAGTAAGCTATTTTCTACAGCCGTGTAGTCTATTTTTCCAGGAACTCAGACAGGGTAGACAGAGGAGAATTTTTGTTTGGTACAAAAGTACTTTATTTAAATTTTACGTGCTGATTGCTTGCCTGCTCATCTGTTATTTGTAGCAGATAATAAATAATACCACATTAATGTTATGGTGTTGTAAATGACATATTGTTTAATGTAAGATTAGGACATGTATTTGAGAGAGAAAGAACTGATGAGATTTAAAATGTTCTACTCCATATATGCTGATGATAGTTTAAGAAAACATGATGAAACGTGGCTGAAAAATATCAAAGGATGAAGGTATTTGAGACTATTGACAAAGACATTGGCGCTTCTACGGGTGAAGATGTGTTGTTACCTACGTCTACTGAACATTCTACAGGATACGAAGCATTTTATACACCTAGTAAAATATTAAACATAGATACAGAAAATCTCTTCAAGTCTCCTGGTAGAAACAACGTAATGTTGGATGCATGCAAGGCTATTGACAAAGACAACCCCGTTCCAAATCTTACAAATATGTTGCCACCTTATATCAAACATTCTCAAAAATATAAAGCATTCTTTGGCCCAAAACAGATCGTTGTGGTTAACAAGCTGGCAGAGAAGGTTACAGAAGAAGCAAAAGCTGGAATTTGGCATTGTGGCTCCTGTGGAAAAGCAGAGAAATCGTTGTTGATGCTGGATCTTCATACAGATACTGGCTGTGAAGAACTTCCTCTAATAAAGTGCGATATCTGTTTCGCAGTATTTCGTGATTACAAGAGATATGTTGCTCACTTTATGAAACACAAAATAGGAGAGACGAGAAAATGTCCCATTTGCTTGCGAGAACTTATTCATGATACGGGGCAACATTATGTTTTACAAGGTCACTTTTCACCAAACGTGTCTGATGCAATACACTCTGAACCAATAGACTCAAACAATCAGAAAAACTCATTTCATTAGTAGTTTGCATTGGAAAAAGCCCAGAAAAGATTATTAATATATTCTCTGAGGCCAACCTGACTCTTATACATGATAATGGTAATAAGCTTACCTAAGCCATGGATGTCAGGTATTGTGTTATCTTAGAACGATAATTTCGACAGGACCAGTGCCTGGCATCATCAGGTTCAAATTCAAGACTCTTGCCAGAATATAAAATCAATAAATAAAATAAAACTAAAATCACTGAACAACACTAATAATAAGTCGAACCTGGAATTATTGTTGTAATATGGGCCGGATTTTGGTAGAGGCATTGATGGCCGCTATCCTAGTAGATCTCAAAAAGGTTGGGTCTATAGAAGTAGGGTGGAGTTTTTTGCGAGTTCTTAGCCTATGGGTAATGGGTTACCAAATTTTACTGATGCGGAACTCTCCATTGTCTTTATTAATTGCTGGTTTGTTTTTAGCAATTTCCAGAGCTTCTCTGATTTTCTGCTTTAAGAGTTGTGGAACAATAGCAATAAGTTGAGCCTGGTCAAAATCAATGGAGTGAGAAGGGTTTTCAAAAATATGATGGGCCAGTGCAGAAAAATTATCTTCCTCCTTAAGCTTTGTCTTTTTAAGGCAGGCATCAATGGAATCAGCATGTTCTTTTAATCAGTGATGTAGACATCTCATGGTACAACCTATAAAAGTATCACCACAACTGCATGGAATCTCATATACTCTTTGTGGATCTGAAGTGATTTTATCTTTGCCTATGTTTAAGCAGGAGAAGACGGTCATTCCAGAAGGAAAAAGCACCGTAAAGCCTAGCTTAGTGAGTTTGGAGCTTAAAATGTCAATAATCCCCTTAATATAAGGTAATGACAAAAAGGGTTTATCTTCTTCAGTCTTAGGGGAGCTCTTGGTTTTTGTGATAATCTTTCTCCTGGAGATAACCTTATCAATGACTTGTTGGGGGTAGCCATTACCTATAAAAACATCTTTTATGTGATCAAGTTCAGCCTTCAGCTCCAAATCATCGGAAACTCATTCCTGTCAGACCGGTCATTCCTAGATTTTATGGTGCACCCAAAATTCACAAACCAGATATTCCCCTTAGACCTATTGTGTCAACAATAGGTTCAGCTACACAAAAGTTGGAAAGGTATTTGGCTGGTATTTTAAGATCCATAACTCTTAGCAGCCAACACACAATAAGAAATACCAAAGAAGCAGTTGAAAGGCTAAAAAGCATCAACATCTTGGAGAATACCACAATGTGCAGTTTCGATGTTGTATCTCTGTTTACTAGCATACCCTTGCCCCGACTTATACCAGCTTTACAATCAGCTTCGGAAAATGATGAGTCCTGGAAAGAACTGACCAGCTTAGACACCACAGACATCATTATTCTCACGTCTTTATGTCTGAACAATGCTTACTTCACTTTCAGGCATCAAACCTACAAACAGAAGTGGGGCATACCAATGGGATCAGCCTTGGCACCAGTTCCTAGTAAGGTGTTTCTACAATATATCGAAAATAATATCTTCAAGCAGGACTTCAAGGATCTCCAACTCTACATGAGATATGTAGATGATCGCTGAATAATTTGGAATGGGATAGAAGACAAATTAAGATCCTTTCTCAATACTTTTAACCAGCAGGATCCAGATATAAATTTCACCATTGAACTTGAAAATAACCACAGTTTACCCTTCTTAGATGTTCTCATTACCAAACGAGAAACTAGGTTTGACTTGAGTGTATATAGAAAGCCAAATCATAGTGATAGATATCTGAGATATGACTCTTATAAACATCCAATAATTAAAAATTCTGTAGTCTATTCGCTGGTTGATAGAGCGTTTATAGTGTGTTCCTCTGATTTGGAGCTGAAGGCTGAACTTGATCACATAAAAGATGTTCTTATAGGCAATGGCTACCCCCAACAAGTCATTGATAAGGTTATCTCCAGGAGAAAGATTAGCACAAAAACCAAGAGCTCACCTAAGACTGAAGAAGATAAACCCTTTTTGTCATTACCTTATATTAAGGGGATTACTGACATTTTAAGCTCCAAACTCACTAAGCTAGGTTTTAAGGTGTTTTTTCCTTCTGGAATGACCGTCTTCTCCTTCTTAAACAAAGGCAAAGATAAGATCACTTCAGATTCACTAGGAGTATATGAGATTCCTTGCAGTTGTGGTGATACCTATATAGGTCGTACCATGAGATCTCTACATCACCGATTAAAAGAACATGCTGATTCCATTGATGCCTGCCTTTAAAAGACAAAGCTTAAGGAGAAAGATAGTTTTTTTGCACTGGCCCATCATATTTTTGAAAACCCTTCTCACTCCGTTGAGTTTGACCAGGCTCAACTTATTGCTATTGTTCGACAACTCTTAAAGCAGAAAATCAGAGAAGCTCTGGAAATTGCTAAAAACAAACCAGCCATTGATAAAGACAATGGAGAGTTCCGCATCAGCGAAGTTTGGGAACCCATTACCCATAGGCTAAGAACTCGCAAAAAACTCCACCCTACTTCTAAAGACCCATCCTTTTTTAGATCTACTAGGATAGCGGCCATCAATGCCTCTACCAAAATCCGGGCCATATTACAACAATAATTCCAGGTTCGACTTATTATTAGTGTTGTTCAGTGATTTTGGTTTTATTTTATTTAGTGATTTTATATTCTGGCAAGAGTCTTGAATTTGAACCTGACGATGACAGGCACAGGTCCTGTCGAAATTATCGTTCCAAGATAACACAATACCTGACATCCATAGCTTAGGTAAGCTTATTACCATTATCATGCAAAGAAAAGATTATGAGTGTAAAATATATAACAGAAGATTCGATTTCCATTCAAGATTGGAAAGCCATCAAAGAATGCACAGGGGAAACTCATCTAAATATGATATATGTTAAAAGATTTTTTCTAAATCATGCAGTTTGATTAGGCATAAAAGAGTGTATACACGTAAAAAACCACATAAATGTAATATATCTCAGGAGGATTTTTCTCGATCTAACCATTTGATAAGGCACCAAAGAGTGCACACAGGTGAGAAACCCTACAAATGCAATGTATGTCAATAGAATTTTTCCCGATCAAACCATTTCATAAGGCACCAAAGAGTGCACACAGGTGAGAAACCCTACAAAAGTAATGTATGTCAGGAGGATTTTTCCCGATCAAACCATTTCATAAGGCACCAAAGAGTGCACACAGGTGAGAAACCATATTACTGTATTGTATGTCAGTAGGATTTTTCCCGATCAAACCATTTCATAAGGCACCAAAGAGTGCAAACAGGTGAGAAATCCTACAAATGTAATGTCTGTCAGGAGGATTTTTCCCTATCAAACCATTTCATAAGGCACCAAAGAGTGCACACAGGTGAGAAACCCTACAAATGTAATGTATGTCAGGATGATTTTTCCCGATCAAACCATTTCATAAGGCACCAAAGAGTTCACACAGGTGAGAAACCCTACAAATGTAATGTATGTCATGAGGATTTTTCCCGATCAAATCATTTCATAAGGCACAAAAGAGTGCACACAGGTGAGAAACCATATAGGTTTGATGTGTGCAAGAAACACTTTTCTCAATCAACCCATTTTAATACCCACCTAAGAGTGCACACAGGTGAGAAACCCTAAAAATGCAATGTATGTCAAGAGGATTTTTCCCGATCAAACCATTTCATAAGGCACCAAAGAGTGCACACAGGTGAGAAAACCTACAAAAGTAATGTCTGTCATGATGATTTTTCCCGATCAATCAATTTCAATATGCACCAAAGAGTGCACACAGGTGAGAAAACATACAACTGTAATGTAAGTCAGGAGGATTTTTCCCTATCTACCCATTTAATTAGGCACCTAAGAGTGCACACAGGTGAGAAACCCTAAAAATGTAACTTATGTCAGGAGGATTTTTCCCGATCAAACCATTTCATAAGGCACCAAAGAGTGCACACAGGTGAGAAAACCTAAAAATGTAATGTATGTCAAGAGGATTTTTCCCGATCAAACCATTTCATAAGGCACCAAAGAGTGCACACAGGCGAGAAACCCTACAAATGTAATGTATGTCAGGAGGATTTTTCCCGATCAAACCATTTCATAAGGCACAAAAGAGTGCAAACAGGTGAGAAACCCTACAAATGTAATGTATGTCAGGAGGATTTTTCCCGATAAACCCAGTTCATAAGGCACCAAAGAGTGCACACAGGTGAGAAAACCTAAAAATGTACTGTATGTCATGAGGATTTTTCCCGATCAAACCAATTCATAAGGCACCAAAGCGTGCACACAGGTGAGAAACCAAATAACTGTCTTGTAAGTCAGGAGGATTTATCACGAACAAACCACGTCATAAAGCACCAAAGAGTGCACACATGTGAGAAACCCTATAAATGTATTGTATGTCAGGAGGATTTTTCCCGATCAAACAATTTCATAAGGCACCAAAGAGTGCACACAGGTGAGAAACCTTAGAAATGTAATGTATGTCACGAGGATTTCTCCCGATCAAACCATTTCATAAGGCACCAAAGAGTGCACACAGGTGAAAAACCCAACAAATGTAATGTATGTCAGGAGGATTTCTCCCGAACAAACCATTTCATAAGGCACCAAAGAGTGCACACAGGTGAGAAACCCTACAAATGTATTGTATGTCAGGAGGATTTTTCCCGATCAAACCCTTTCATAAGGCACCAAAGAGTGCACACAGGTGGGAAACCATATAAATGTATTGTATGTCAAGAGGATTTTTCCCGATCAAACCATTTAATAAGGCACCAAAGAGTGCAAACAGGTGAGAAACCCAATAAATGTAATGTATGTGAGGAGGATTTGTCACGATCAAACCATTTCATAAGGCACCAAAGAGAGCACACAGGTGAGAAACCCTAAAAATGCATTGTATGTCAAGAGGATTTCTCCCGATCAAACCATTTCATAAGGCACCAAAGAGTGCACACAGGTGAGAAACCCTAAAAATGTATTGTATGTCATGATGATTTTTCCCGATCAAACCAGTTCATAAGGCACCAAATAGTGCACACAGGTGAGAAAACATACAAATGTATTGTATGTAAGGAGGATTTCTCCCGATCAAACCATTTCATAAGGCACCAAAGAGTGCACACAGGTGAGAAATCCTACAAATGTAATGTATGTCAGGAGGATTTTTCCCGATCAAACCATTTCATAAGGCACCTAAGAGTCACACAGGTGAGATACCCTACAAATGTATTTTAAGTCACGAGTATTTTTCCCGAACAACTCACTTCATAAGGCACCCAAGAGTGCATACAGGTGAGAAACCCTACAAATGTGTTGTATGTCAGGAGGATTTTTCCCGATCAAACCACTTCATAAAGCCCCAAAAAGTGCACACAGGTGAGAAACCATATAAATGTATTGTATGTCAGGAGGATTTTTCCCGATCAAACCATTTCATAAGGCACCAAAGAGTGCACACAGGTGAGAAACCATAGAAATGTACTTTATGTCAGGAGTATTTTTCCCGATAAAACCATTTCATAAGGCACCAAAGAGTTCACACAGGTGAGAAACCCTACAAATGTAATGTATGTCAGGAGGATTTTTCCCGATCAAACCACTTCATAAGGCACCAAAGAGTGCACACAGGTGAGAAACCATAAAACTGTAATGTATGTCATGAGGAGTTCTCCCGAACAAAACATTTCATAAGGCACCAAAGAGTGCACACAGGTGAGAAACCATAAAAATTTATGGTTTGTCATGAGGATATGTCCCGAACAAAACAGTTCATAAGGCAACAAAGAGTGCACACAGGAGAGTAACCCTATAAATGAAATGAAAGTCAGGAGGAATTTTCCCGATCAAACCATTTCATAAGGCACCAAAGAGTGCACACAGGTGAGAAACCATATAAATGTATTGTATGTCAGGAGGATTTCTCCCGATCTAACCATTTCATAAGGCACCAAAGAGTGCACACGGGTGAGAAACCCTACAAATGTAATGTATGTCAGGAGGATTTTTCCCGACCAAACCATTTCATAAGGCACCAAGGAGTGCACACAGGTGAGAAACCATACGAATGTAATGTATGTCAGGAGGATTTTTCCCGATAAAACCATTTCATAAGGCACCAGAGTGCACACAGGTGAGAAACCCTAAAAATGTAAGGTATGTCACGATGATTTTTCCCGATCAAACCATTTCATATGGCACCTAAGAGTGCACACAGGTGAGAAACCCTACAAATGTAATGTATGTCACGAGGATTTTTCCCGATCAAATCATTTCATAAGGCACCAAAGAGTGCACACAGGTGAGAAACCATATAAATGTATTGTAAGTCAGGAGGATTTTTCCCGATCAAACCACTTCATAAGGGACAAAAGAGTGCACACAGTTGAGAAACCAGAAAAATGTATTGTATGTCACGAGTATTTTTCCCGATCAAACCATTTCATAAGGCACAAAAGAGTGCACACAGGTGAGAAACCATAAAAATTTAATGTATGTCAGGAGGATTTTTCCCGATCAAACCATTTCATAAGGCACCAAAGAGTACACAGGTGAGAAACCCTACAAATGTAATGTAAGTCAGGAGGATTTCTCCCGATCAAACCATTTCATAAGGCACCAAAGAGTGCACACGGGTGAGAAACCATTAAAATGTAATGTATGTCAGGAGGATTTTTCCCGATCAAACCATTTCATAAGGCACTAAAGAGTGCACACATGTGAGACACCATACAAATGTAATGTATGTCAGGAGGATTTTTCCAGATCAAACCAGTTCATAAGGCACCAAATAGTGAACACAGGTGAGAAACCATATAAATGTAGTGTAAGACAGGAGGATTTGTCCCGATCAAACCATTACATAATGCACCATAGAGTGCAAACGGGTGAGAAACCATAGAACTGTAATGTATGTCAGGAGGATTTTTCCCGATCAAACCATTTCATAAGGCACTAAAGAGTGCACACAGGTGAGAAACCATCCAAATGTAATGTATGTCAGGAGGATTTTTCCCGATCAAACCATTTCATAAGGCAAAAAAGAGTGAACACAGGAGAGAAACCATATAAATGTATTGTATGTCAGGAGGATTTTTCCCGATCAAACCACTTCATAAGGCACCAAAGAGTGCACACAGGTGAGAAACCAAAAAAATGTATTGGAGGTCTGGTGTATTTTTCCCGATAAAACACTTACAGAAGGCACAAAAGAGTCACACATGTGAGAAACAATAAAAATGTAATGGATGTAAGGAGGATTTTTCCCGATCAAACCAATTCATACGTCAACAAAGAGTGCACACAGGTGAGAAACCATATAAATGTATTGTATGTCAGGAAGATTTTTCCCGATCAAACCATTTCATAAGGCACCAAACAGTGCACACAGGTGAGAAACCTTACAAATGTAATGTATGTCAGGAGGATTTTTCCCGATGAAACCATTTCATAAGGCACCAAAGAGTGCACACAGGTGAGAAACCCTAGAAATGTAATGTAAGTCAGGAGGATTTTTCCCGATCAAACCACTTCATAAAGTCCCAAAAAGTGCATACAGTTGAGAAAACATATAAATTTATTGTAAGTAATGAGTAATTTGACAGTTCAAACCATTAAATACGTTAATAAACACTGCACAGTCTAGATATACCAAACAACATCATTGTAAATAAGGAGGATTTCTCCCGATGATACAACTTCATATATCCAATAGCAGTGCACCCAGGTGAGAACCCCACTACTAGTATTTGCAGTCAGACTTATTTCTCACGCAAACACCATTTCAAAAGTCACCAAAGAGTGCACAAAGGTGAGAAACCATAAAAATGTAATGTATGTCAGGAGTATTTCTCCCGATCAAACCATTTCATAAGGCACCAAAGAGTTCACACAGGTGAGAAACCATACAAATATATTGTATGTCAGGGGGAGTTGTCCCGATCAAACCATTTCATAAGGCACCAAAGAGTGCACACAGGTGAGAAACCATATAAATGTATTGTATGTCAGGAGGATTTCTCCCTATCAAACAATTTCAAAAGGCACGAAATAGAGCAAACAGGTGAGAAACCCTATAAATATATTGTATGTCAGGAGGATTTTTCCCGATCAAACCATTTCATAAGGCACCAAAGAGTGCACACAGGTGAGAAAACTTACAACTGTTTTGTCAGAACGTATTATTCTTCAATAGCTAACCATTTCATTAGGCTCCAACCTGTGCACTGGTGAGAGAATACCAACACCATTATTTAGAGAAAGGGTTATTTCTAAATCACATTCACCATAATAAGTACAAACATATTGGACTCAGGTTAGACAAAAAACAAAAGTAATGTCATTAATGAGGATTTCTCCCGATCAAACACTTACATATGGCACCTAAGAGTTCACCCAGGGGGGAAACCCTACAAATGTATTGTATGTCACGAGGATTTTTCCCGATCAAATCATTTCATAAGGCACCAAAGAGTGCACACAGGTGAGAAACCATATAAATGTATTGTAAGTCAGGAGGATTTTTCCCGATCAATCCACGTCATAAAGTCCCAAAAAGTGCACAGAGTTGAGAAACCATATAAAAGTATTGTATGTCAGGAGGATTTTTCCCGATCAAACAATTTCATAAGGCACCAGACAGTGGACACAGGTGAGAAACCCTACAAATGTAATGTATGTCAGGAGGATTTTTCCCGATCAAACCATTTCATAAGGCACCAAAGAGTGCACACAGGTGAGAAACCCTACAAATGTAATGTATGTCAGGAGGATTTTTCCCGATCAAACCATTTCATAAGGCACCATAGAGTCACACAGGTGAGAAACCCTAAAAATGTATTGTAAGTCAGAAGGATTTATCCAGAAAAAACCACTTCATAAGGCACCCAAGAGTTCACTCACGAGAGAAACCCTACAAATATATTGTATGTCAGGAGGATTTTTCCCGATCAAACCATTTCAGAACTCACTAACGCGTGCAGACGGGGGGTAAAAACTAAAATTGTAATGTAAGTCAGGAGGAATTTGCCAGATCAAAACCCTTAAAAATGTAACAAAGAGTTAATAGAGTGGGGAAACCATAAAAATGTATGGTAAGTAAAGAGGATTTTTCCCGATCAAACCATTTCAAAAGTCACCAAAGAGAGCACACCGGAGAGAAACCCTATAAATGTATTGTATGTCAGGAGGATTTTTCCCGATCAAACCATTTCATAAGGCACCAAAGAGTGCACACAGGTGAGAAATCCTTAAAATGTATTGTATGTCAGGATTATTTGTCCAGATCAAACCATTTCATAAGGCACCAAAGAGTGCACACAGGTGAGAAACAATAAAAATGTATTGTATGTCAGGAGGATTTTTCACGATCAAATCATTTCATAAGGCACAAAACAGTGCACACAGGAGAGAAACCATAAAAATGTATGGTAAGTCAGGAGGATTTTTCCCGATCAAACCATTGCATAAGGCACCAAAGAGTCACACAGGTGAGAAACCCTACAAATGTAATGTATGTCAGGAGGATTTATCCCGAGCAAACCATTTAATAAGGCACCAAAGAGTGCACACAGGTGAGAAACCCTACAAATGTAATGTAAGTCAGGAGGATTTTTCCCGATCAAACCATTTCATAAGGCAAAAAAGAGTGTACACAGGAGAGAAACCATATAAATGTATTGTAAGTCAGGAGGATTTTTCCCGATCAAACCACTTCATAAGGCACCAAAGAGTTCACACAGGTGAGAAACCATAGAAATGTATTGTAAGTCAGGAGGATTTTTCCCGATCAAACCACTTCATAAGGTACCAAAGAGTGCACACAGGTGGGAAACCCTATAACTTTAATGTAAGTCAAGAGGAGTTTGCCCGAACAAACCACTTAAGAAGGTAACAACTTGTTCATAGCTTTGAGAAACAATATAACATTTAGTTAATTACTTTGTATTTTTCCCGATAATTAATTAGAAAAATGAACCAATTCGTGCACCCGTGTGAGAAACCTTAGAAATGGCATGTATGTCAGGAGGATTTTTCCCGACCAAACCATTTCATAAGGCACCAAAGAGTGCACACAGGAGAGAAACCATAAAAATATATTTTATGTCAGGAGGATTTTTCCCTATCAAAACATGTCAGAACGCACCACAGAGTGCACACCGGTGAGAAACCATATAAATGTATTGTAAGTCAGGATGATTTTTCCCGATCAAACCATTTCATAAGGCACCAAAGAGTGCACACAGGTGAGAAACCATATAAATGTATTGTATGTCAGGAGGATTTTTCCCGATCAAACCATTGCATAAGGCACCATCGAGTCACACAGGTGAGAAACACTAAAAATGTAATGTATGTCAGAAGGATTTCTCCCGATCAAACCAATACAAAAGGCACCAATGAGTGCACACGGGTGAGAAACCCTACAAATGTATTGTATGTCACGAGGATTTTTCCCGATCAAACCACTTCAAAAGGCACTAAAGAGTGCACACAGGGGAGAAACCCTATAAATGTGTTGTAAGTCAGGAGGAATTTTCCCGATCAAACCACTTCATAAGGCACCAAAGAGTGCACTGAGGTGAGAAACCATACAAATGTAATGTATGTCAGGAGGATTTTTCCCGATCAAACCAATTCATAAGGCACCAAAGAGTGCATACAGGTGAGAAACCCTATAAATGTAATGTATGTCAGGAGTATTTTTCCCGATCAAACCATTTCATAATGCACCAAAGAGTGCACACAGGTGAGAAACCCTACAAATGTAAGGTATGTCACGAGGATTTATCCCGATCAAACCATTTCATATGGAACCAAAGAGTGCACACAGGTGAGAAACCCTACAAATGTAATGTATGTCACGAGGATTTTTCCCGATCAAATCATTTCATAAGGCACCAAAGAGTGCACACAGGTGAGAAACCATATAAATGTATTGTATGTCAGGAGGATTTTTCCCGATCAAACCAATTCATA
>NW_028300487.1:501234-515344 GCF_049724085.1 Artemia sp. Qi Xiang Cuo
GAAATCCAGTTACTCTCTCTATACAATGGAGAACTTCAATTTATGACGCGTATTCTAAATGTAAATCAAACTCCTAATGCTAACAAGATAACTTTAGTTTTAAATGGTCTCCGGTACGTCATAAATTGTCAATAAATGTCTTATTTTTATATTGTAAAGCAGTCTTAAACATAAAATTAGTTGGTTCAATTTTATCGTACCAAAAATCTAATATTATCAGGTGATTTAGTTAAGAAGAGGAAATTGAGCAGCTTGAAAGAAAATAAGAGTGACTAGGATCAATTTTGCTGAATTGAATGACTTGACAATCGGCAACAGTTAATTCAAGAAGCCATGCCTCAGCTCATTGATCGAGATGTCCAAGATTGTTTTGTAGAAATAGAGAATTATTATATTGAAGGAAGGTTATTCATTTTTACTATATTTTATGGTAACTGACCGCTTTAGGAGAAGTTTCTAAAGAATCTGTTGGTCAATAGAACAAAGTTATACAAAAAACTAGTTTATGGAATCATCAGATGGACGCGTTATGGACACGGACCAAAAAGTTTGTACAGAACATACACAAAAAAGTATTTATTTTCTATATTTCTGAAATTCACTAAGAAGCTAGCTAAAGTTTGTGGGATTGCTGTTTTTTTAGAAAAAAGGTTACCACCTGCCAATTATAGTAAAGGTAGTCAGTGATTTTTTTTTGCGTGATAGTATTTTTTTTTGTGTCGGGTTTTTTCGGGATTTTTTTGTAAAAAAAAACAAAAAACAAGATCTTTGAATTTAAAAAAGATTTTTTTTTAAAAATAGAAGTTAAAAGAATTTGAATTAGTTTAAACTCATTTTTTCTGCATAGTGTCACGAATAGTATCAGTTTTTTTTTATTAAATTTGTATTACTACGAGTAGTCTTTTGAGGTGGGTCAACAATTTTTTTAGTTGGGATTGGACTTTTGAAAATTTAACTCCAATTCAACGAAAAGTGGCAACATCAGAACAAAAAAATCCATTTTATTTCTTGACATCATTTTGAGAGCCTCAAATGTATTTAGAAATGTGGGTTGTAGAAACTATAAAGACCATTAGACAAATTGTCAAGTTCAGCTCCAGCGTCTGTGTAATTTAGTGTGTTGAAGATGAAACTTCGCAAAAAATTAGTTTTATAAAGTCATGACCAAATGATTGCAATCATTCTATGATTTCCTCAGGTTGTTGCAAGTTTCAATAGTTCAGTATCAACATATTTAGTCGTATGTATGTGCTGTTTATAGAACTTACATAAATTACTTCAAAAGATCGCTCTGATCAATATCAACGTAGTCCCCATATTTTTCTAATATTATTATACATTTTCAAGATCATAATAGTCCACTAAGTGCTGACGTTATAAATTTCGAAGATCCCAGATGAGATAAACTAAGAAAAATTGAAAATGTTCATCAAGCTTACGTTCTCCCAGAAGACTTAGTATTTATGTGAGTGCTAACCAAACTTATTTTCATTAAATGACACTGATTGTTCTAGTTTTCTAGGATTGTCCTTTGATCTCTGATTACGAAAATGAATGCTGAATTGTATTAATAAATACTTAAGAAAAAAGTTTTTTTTTGTTGTTGGTTGCTAAACTTCGAGATTTTTAAGAATAACTTTGTAGTAACAATTTTTTCTTACTTTTTCCATACACTTTTATATTAAAATAAACAACGCCCAGGGTTAATACCAATAAACTTGGATTCTAAGTACCCTGATTTGGGAAAAAGGGGTTTATCTTTATCCTGGATCTTTTCGTTTGAGAAAAGCAGAGTCCTTTTTTTTAATACGAGGATTAATCCGTTTCATAACTCTTTGACTTATAGTATTTGTATTTTTCTTAGATCTTCGTACAATTTGCACCCAGATTGCTGTGGTAGTGAGTTCGAGCGTTGGGATATCAAGAAAACGATTCTATACAAAAACCAATAGTTCTTCTGTTTGTCACTAGCCTTGTTAAACTTTTACAGAAGGTAAAAGCAGTTCAGGTGATCGAGACAAGCACGTATGAAGATGTGATACAAAGCAGCTTTTACCACTGGCCGAGGCATTTAGAAAAAGTCAATATATAAAGGAGAGAGTTTCTGTACAAACATGACAAAGCTCACTAACTGTAGACAGACCTCTCAGCATATTTTTCCGTTGATTGTGCAGTACTAATCCGATTTCCAGACAAGTGAATTGTCTAGGTAGTATGGATAGCTTTTCTGAAAAATGACAGAAGAAGAAGACGCTTAGACACAATAAGTGATATATAAAAATAATTGTCTCCGGGTTTTTTTAATATAAAAAGGTAAAAGGGTCTCACTGAGTTGTTAGATTTGTATTTATATATTTTTTCTCAAGAAGCCAAACTTGGTGAGGAGGTCTAATAAATTTTTATGAGTATTTTTTGAAAAAACAACCAGGTTTTTTAAAAAACATCAAAGTCTGTATGACCAGTCTAATGTCAGATGTACGTACCTTTTCCTTAGATATTCTGGAAGTGTCACGTGGCTGCGAAGCGGGACTTTCCGTTGTAGTTGAAAGTTTTAAATAACGATGACACGCGACTGCTTCGACACGTTTTTTGGACCGGTATTGAGTTTTTTTCGTCGGACATATATTTCGTAAATTTTACAAATACTCCAGTACGATTACACAATAAAACAATGCTAGAATTACTGACAATCAGGTGTTGGTTATAACTAGAAACCCTAGGTCAGTGCACTTTAAATTACGAGGCTTGATTTTTACGTCATCACTGTAAAGTCCTATGTTATATAATCTAAAAACAATCCTTGTGCATTATAAAGGCATTATTAAGAAGTCGAGTTTGGTTATCTTAATGAAATAAAAAAAATAGGATGAATAGTTTAGAAACAAATTTGGGCTATATATTTGCTTATTAGGGGGGTGGGGTGGGTGTTGGATAGAGAATACATTGAAAACATAACCTAACCTAAGGACACGTCCCCCTCCTAAACCCCAAAAACAACAATATAAAAATTGTAAATGCAATAAAAACCACGCTTAACATTGCATTACTCTATAGCGGTTTCTTGAATTAACCCATCTGGTGGGTTTTCGGTGACTGAGGTCCTTCAAGACCCATACAATGCACCAGTACCCAACCACCTATAGTGTGGGATTTTTTCAATCTTTAAGAGTTGAGTTTTTAATTAATATCATACTTTATTCTTTTTCCTGATATAAGTCCTGCTTGTACTCTTAGGTTCAGTAAGAGCTTCTGAAAGTCCTTGTTTTTTTCAGGAGTAGAGAGTAGAGAGTAGAGGGTAGAGGAGAGTAGAGGAGTAGAGAGACCAGCTTCTCTACTCCTCATTTCAGAGCTTCATTTAATTAAAATAGTAAGCATTGAGTTCTTTTTATCTTCAATAAATGTAGGTTAATATATACCAAATTATTATGGTATATATATACCATATTATATATTAGGACTAAATTGAATACACTATTCGAGGCCTTTTTTTATGCTGATTACGGATATAATAAGCATTTTTATTGAAGATGAATTTAATACCTCCCCCCATATATGCCAAAAGGGTGTCCTTGCGACCCGTCCCCCTCATATAAAGACATGGAAAGTTGGATGTTAGTTCTAAACGCTCAGAAGTCCCGTCTGTGAACACTTAATTTACGCTTATTTGGTTTATTTTGCTATAAATAATTAAATAACTATTAATAATTATAAATAAATAATAAATAATGTTCTGCTAGGGTGAACACGGTGAGAAATGCAGGTTTTACACTGTTCTGTCCTGGATTATTGTTTGTTTTATTTTATCTTACAGGTATTACGCATTTATTGCGCATTTTTTTACGCATGTATTCATTTATTCACTCTTTTGGAATGAAAAGTTTCAGTTAACAATAATTTATTTACTCCTATAACTGATAATATCTTTTTAATGTAACTTTTGTAAACTTAATTGTATTTGTTTCTGGCTAAATTATAAATGAGAAAAAGTTATTCAAGTAAAATTTTTATCATAGGCAGCGCGCTAGCGCTGCCTAAGTAAAGAACAATGTGGGCACAATGTGGTTTTTTTCTCTCTCCATACCCGTGCTCTTCGTATCAAAGGAGTTATCGTAGAAACTTCGAAAAGGACTCATTCGATTGCAAATTGGAGTGGCTAGTGCCCTTTTTAATAGTCTAAAGTTATTGGATGGCCCCTCGCCCCCCCCCCACGCCAATCATTCCCCCAAACTCATCTAATCAAAATTTTGAGATAGGCATTTTGTTCAGCATAGTTGATTTCCATATAGAAAATATATTATTGAGGAGGACACTCCCCCACAACCCTCAGGGCAAGGGTTTTAAGTTAAGCCATGTGAGTATATAAGGTTTTTATTGAAATCTGTCGTAAAAACTTGAAAAAGGGCTCATTCGATTGCAAATTGGAGTGGCTAGTGCCCTTTTTAATAGTCGAAAGTGATTGGAAGGCAACTAGCCCCCCCCACCCGCTCATCATTTCTCCAAACAGATCCTATCAAAATTTTGAAATAGCCATTTTGTTCAGCGTAGTTGTTTTCCACACAGAAAATAGGTTTTTGAGGAGGACAGTCTCCCACAGCCCTCAGGGCACGGTTTTAAAGTTATGCCCTGGGGGCATATAAGGTTTTAAAGAAGCCTTTGTCGTAGAAATTTCAAAAAAAGCTAATTCGAGTGGAAATTCAAAAGGCTAGTGCCTTTTTTAATAGTCGAAAGCGATTGGAGGGCAACTAGCCCTCCCCCCCAAGCCCTACAACCCCTCAAATCCTACGAATACAAAATGCTAGATAGCCATTTTGTTTAGCGTAGTTAATTTCTTTATATAAAATATATTTTTGATGAGGACACTAACCCACAACCCTTAGGGCAAGGTTTATAAGTTATGCCCTAGGGGCATATAAGGATTTTATTGAAACCTTTGTAGTAGAAACATTAAAAAGGGCTCATACGATTAGAAATTCAAAGGACTAGTGCCCTCGTTAAGAGTCGAAAGTGAGTGGAGGGCAACTAAACCCCCGGTCACGCCCCCAGGTCCCCACACTCATCCCCTCCTTAGTTTTAATTAGCGCTTTTATTCAACGTAGTTGAATATTTTGGAAATTTGGTATTTATGGATGAAAATTCCTACCCCCATCTCCCTCTGTGCACGGGGTGTAAGTTATGCCCTGGGGTCATATAGAGTTTTGTTGAAAGCGTTGTCGTAGAAACTTCGACAGCGCTCATTCAATTGGAAATTGAAAGGGCTCGTGTCTTTTTTTATAGTAGAAAGTGATTGGACAGTGACTAACGCCCCTCTCACGCCCACCATTTTCCCAGACACGTCAACTTAAAATTTTGAGATATCCATTTTGTTCAACGTGGTTGAACGTTCTGGAAATTAGGTCTTTTAGGATGATAACCCCCTCAGAGCCCTCATTGCAAGGGTTGTAAGTTATGCCCTCGGTGCATATAAGGTTTAAATAGAAAGTTGTTGTATAATTCTTTGGCAGCACGATCGCGCTGCTTAAGTAAAGAACGGGGACACTCGAGAACGGGACAAGAAACGGGGTCTAAGTAAAGAGGAGGACATTCCCCTACTACCCTCAGGGCAAGGGTTTTAAGTTATGCCTTGGGGGCATATAAGAAAGATGCTGGCACAATGTATTATTTATTAATTTTTTCCTTTAGAGGAAATATATATAGCTATTATATATTATAATATATATAGCCCAAATATATAGCTATTTTCTTTATAATTTATTTTTAAATAAGTGATTTTAAGGTTATATGGTATTTGCCAATTAGCTGGTACACACGCGAGAAGTTAAGTTTGGTTAATGCTAATAAAATAAAACAGAATATGATGAAAATATAACAGTTTAGAAACAAATTTTGGCTATATATTTGCACATTAGGGGGTGGGGGTAAAGCATATTATATATTAAATACGTAACTTAACCTAGGTACTTTTCCCCCTAAACCCCAAAAACAATAGTTTAAAATTAAATATTGTAAACGCTTGACAAAGCACGCTTTGCGATCCAATTCTCTTTTGACTGATACCCGTTTGACTAGATTCCTTTAGCATCTATGCTGCGTGTGTACCAGCTAATTGACATGTACCGACGATATAAATATTATATATATATATATATATATATATTATTCTTTGCGTAAGCCTTAACAACCTCACTCCTCCTTCTGATTGGTTAGACATATATGTCAGGTTATATACAAAACTTGTTCTTTTTCATATGGGATTATGAACAGCTGATATTGACAAAATATATGAAACTGTAAAAATGAACCATTTTTGGGTTATATCTAATCATTGAGGAGGGGGGTGGGTTAGTTGAGCCGGAATTTTCCAAATATCATGGACACTTTTTTGACATTTTACCCCCCTCCTCATCTGAGGTCCCATATATAACTGGATAAAAACATTTAATCGTTGTGTCGAATCTTGTGATGACATTCTTCCTTGTCATATTCTTTCGTGTTCTTTCATTTTGTAAAGTAACAATTTTATTAGTTGATTGTTTTTAATATATTCCTAGGGCACAGTCGTGTATCTGTATAGGGTATAGGTTTTAATATTTGATGAGGCATTAAATTTTTTTTTTTTTTTAATTGGAAAAATAAAATACTAAAAATATTTTTTTTCCAGAATTTATAAATAAAAGTGAAAATTCGGGGCAAAAAATCGATTCGGTTTTGCACAATTTGATCTTTTAATGTTTTCTTCAACTCATCGACTTTTTCCGTTTATGCATTTAAAACCTCGATAAATTTGGTTTTTATGTTACGTAACATCCAATGTTTTTGGGCCCCTCTTGTTCGTTTATATTAATATATTATTAAGTAAAAAATTATTTATACTTTTTTGTTCATTTATAAAATTATTTTAATTTTTTTTTTTTTTTATTGTTTGACCTCCTATCCTAAAAATTATCTTTAAGTTTTAGGATAAATTTATTGGGGTTGAATTGTGTGAACTCTTATTTTATTTCTACAAACCGAAAAAGGCATTTTATGTAAAATAACTGCTGTTTCGTATAACAACTAAAGACAACGATAGAAATATTTTTTGTTCGAAAAAAAAGGTGATTGTCGAAGTTCCAGTTGTAAATAAATAATAATTAATCAAATTTGATAATTGGTAGTTGAGAGCATCGCCTTTTATATTTCAGCTAAATGAGATTTACTGCTTTCAAACTTTGGGTCTAACTTTGCTGTTTTTGTGTTTAGTGCCTTTACTGTATGAGAGTGATTATATTCTATTTCTCATTTTGTTTTATTTTCAGGTTGGCTGCTCGATACGAAATACAGACACGTAGTCTATTTTCTGTTATTTTCGTGATTTTTGTTATAGAAGACGTAAGTTAAACACACCCACTGGATATAATGGCATAGACTACTTGGAACTCATAAACTTCACTGGACACAACCACTTTAAAAAAGATTAGATACTACCTATAATTACTGAAATTTACTTCAAAGTTTAGAAAATTCTCTACACAAAATCAAGACTCATCTCCACCCCTAAATTGTGTTAACCTATTTTTAGTACTTTTTTGTAGACCTGTTAGTAAATCTATTCAACCGTTTTATAAGCTTCTGAGTATCTGCTTATGGGCTGTACAGACAATTAAGAAATTTAAGGGTTGTTCAGGCTGACTTTTTGGTCTGAGGTTTTTACTAATGTTTTTTTTTTATCGAAGATTTGTTCGCCTACCATCTCACTTGATCTAGTTGTTGCTTGCAAGTGTCCAAGCAAAGTGTTTTATTTGTGTGTTCCTTTTATTGTTAGGCCTAGTTAAAAAACATCTGGTCCATCAATAAAGCCCAAATTTGTCGCCCACTCGGCTTGGAATAACTTACCTTAGCAAGTTCTCGGATCAAAGGGGCCATAGTTTATAAAAAAAAATGATTCAGTGACAAGATCTATCTAAAAATGTTAGTTTTGACTGGTTGAAACCTGTTATTGAAATTCATTGTTAAGAATATTATTTTTAAAATTTTAATTTATTTATCAATAAATTTATTACATATTAATGCACTTTTATTTTAAAATTTTTTTTTTTGTTAAGATTTTGTATAAAATAAAATAAAAACGAAAATATTAATTCTAACCAATACAAAAAAAACTGAGACAACAATTTGGATTGAATCAAACAATTAAAGTATACCGATATACTCTATGGCATGGTACATTCAGCAGTCATTTTCTTGTGTATGATTACATAATAGGAATTATAGCTTGTTGATTCCTATGAGTCATTCCAGTGAACTTCGAATAATTAAAGTGTGTCGTTGTCCTATAGTTTTATTAAAGAGAATTTTTAAAGTCCTCCTATTAAACATAGTATCTATCTCTAGTCGCAAGCTATGTTATTTAAATTTTATTCGCTTGAATTCGAATACATCTTAGTTTTAGAAAGGGCTCAAACTACGACTCTGAGCATCTTTAGGTGTTGACTTTTGCAAAACCGCACATCTATTCTATTTTGACAGGTAAAAAGTACGGATGATCCCAGTAATGTTTCTCCAGTCAATCGCAGTTCGAAGCTCTTGGTGGTTTACCACTTAGGAAATCACTTGGACAAGACACTTCGGTTGAGCAGGACAGTTCAACTGTTGTAACTCAAAAGGTACTATGAAAGTCACCTAAATAATACACCCCCCTTCCCTTTAATTCATTTTTTGAACTATACGGTCGAAAGTATACCAATGACAAGTATACTCAATCTTGTTTAATCCATCAAAGGACTCTTAATTTTAAGCTTCACCTTTACTAAACTTGGATTTAAGCTCCTCCTAGAATGAGCCAGATTCAACAATCCACCATCTCATTCTATCCAATTTGCTTCTCAAACAATTCATAAGTTTTCTGAGTTTTCTATAACGTACTAGACCCTCTTTCTTCCTTCTAATAAAACGTATAAACATATTCTTTTTTATGCATTAATTATTGTCCTTTTCAGGCATGTTTCTCGTTAGAATCGATTTTTGACACTGTCGTACTATCAAACTCTTCATTAAACAACGCAAATTGGGCAATGTTTTGTAATTCTATAACGCATTTGTTTTTGTTAACACTATTTTTGAAAATCTTTTAGATTGCACGCTACCACTTTTAATTTTTCATGGAAATACACCTGTTGGAAAATACCAAAAGACACTGTGCGTAAAACCACATACGTGTGCAAAAATTCATTAGAAAGAGGTCCTATATATCGAAAGGGAGAAGGGGGAGACAAGGCACAGATCCAAAGACACAAAAATTGATAAACTATACAACAATAACTAACTTGTAGGATTGAAAAAATTGTAATATGAAAATTCAGAGTGTGACCAGAGGAGGGGTAATTATCACATACAGACAGTTACAATGATTTAAAAATACTGCTAAAAAGTTTTAAATAATGCTACGCTAGTTTTTTAGAAACACTATATTGAATTTTTTTTGCAAAGAGGATATTTTTTTAGATAATATTTTTTCTAATATATTAAAGATCATACAGGTTGGAAAACTTTGCGAATACTGCCACTGCTATTCCATATAAAAGAAAGATGAGAGACCTTTGATTATCTACTCATCATTCTTCTCAGACCGCTGATCAGAGAAGATTGGTGAAAGACTTTTGAAAAAAAATTACAGCCTTTTTAATTTATTTTTTAAAATATTTCACTTTTATGCTTTTTATGAAAAATATTTTAAGATATTTTAAATGTGTGGGTTTAAAAAATACCCCCAATACTGAACAACCTGTAAAGGCTCAGATTTTTCCCGGGCATAAATATTTAGGTTTATATTAATTGTCCTTTTTTGGTACCCGTTAAAATTTTTTGTAATTACTAATTTAAAAAACTATATTTTGTAATTTTTTTTTTTTGTTTTTTTTTTTTGAAATTTTATTTTTTTTTTTTTTTGGTTATTCAAAAAATACTTGCTTGCAATAAATTAAAATTACTTTTGCACTTTTTTCATACAAGCGTACAATAAAATTACTTCTTATTTTTGTTTAATTATTACGTAAAAATTGATCGAAATGTTTTGCTAATAACCTAACGATGTAAGGTACCTCTTCGCATATTGAAATTAGCTCTGCGCATTCGAAACTTTACAATTTCATTTTCTTTGTAATATTTGCCCGACAAACGAAGAATAATACCGACACAACGTTAGTACTGAATTAAGCCAACTCTATTCGTCCTCATTTACATCCCAGTGTTGGACACACGTAGTTGATTTCTGAAATTAATTTCAAAAGCAGCGACGATTTCAAAAGAAATCGGCGTCGATTTGAGCTTGAAAATTTTTCTAGTTTATGGCACCGATAGGTGAAGATTTTTAAAAATTTGAGCATGATCGTCGCAAAAAATAGAGATATAAATAAATATTCAGCCAGAGCTGTCTGTGGTGAAAGATGCCGCTACTAAGCTGAAATCAATCCTTTAACTATTAATACACTCCAAATGAATATTTGTGTCCATGATATTTTGTTTTTAAAATCTCACGCCATAAATTTTTCTTTCAACATAGAGTTCTTTCCGCCATCCTTTGACCAGTGCTGTTCAACTCGTTTCATGAACTCGGATACGATTGCCGAACTCTTAAGAGCCCATTTACACGAGGATGAAAACTAGATGGAATTCATAACACTGAGGTTTCAGGCTGGATTCGTTCGACGAAAGTACATTTTTGCTTCCATCCTCCTTCATCAGTCTCTTGTTGAACCTAACAAAGAGCTCTAGTTCAACTTGACGTAAAAGTGGCCTGCTGCAATGCATTTCTGCACTTTTGGTACTTTTTTAGGCGGTTGTGCCTTGAATTTTTCTGATCGGCACATTTTTATAAGGTGAAATTCGTTTACTCGTCATATTTCTGCTAGAAAAATTCAATGGTTGATTCTTAATCGAAGTAGTAAAGGCCATCCGGCTCCAATATTGGAGCAGGTTGAGTAAAGTTAGGTTGAACTGGGTGGTGTTTAACCTAACCGAATTTTTTCTATGACTACCAAGATCCTGGCTCACGTTTGCACAGGCATTTACTCAGGATTTTTTGTGAAGGGGGGTTGGCCCTGTGTGGGGGTGAGGGTTAACATTTTCAAAAAGAACGCAGTTTTGCTAAAAAGACTGTGCGAACCGCATAATAAATCATAATCTCAGAAATAGTGCCATCTGTCGGAACCTGTTTCGCAAAGACTGCGGTTTAACAAATTCTATGTAAATCTAGTAATCAACTTGGATTCCTCCATCTATATTTGAACGTGCTTTTCAATTTGTATAACAAAGAGACGCAGGTGATCTCAAAAATACATATTACGCTTTAAAATTTCATTTAGTACTTTTAGCACTGGTGGAAACAAAACCAGGATTTTGTAAAATATAAAACGTATCATTAAATGAATAAAAGTTCTTATCATTTTATTTCCCATTAAAAAAATATCCAAGAAAAAAATTAAAAGTTTAGTAAATAGAACAAATCGCTCAAGGCGCGGTGAGAGGTCATATAGAATTTATAATTAGCGGTCATTTAAAGAATTAGTGCTTAATCAAAATTTTTTTAAACTTATTTTGATAAATACCGTACCTCGTTAGCTTTATATGATATAAAGATTAAGAATTATACGTCCTAGAAAAGTTTCTCAGTGAGTGATTTTGGAGAATATACCAGCTAAAGTTTCTTTTCTCTTTACTTTTTTTTTGTATCAAAAATTTGTAAGCAAGGAAATTGCATTAATTATAAAATTTCAGATATTAGAAAGTCTTATCAGTATCGACATTACACATTATAAAAAAACAGACCGAGGTTCGAGTGCTCCGGAGAAAAATTGTGCAGATATAAACATAGCCGAAGTCAGATTAGCGGGAATGCAGGTTAGTCTATTTCCGACTGTTTCCATCAAAGTGCATTGAAACAAACGGAAATAAAGCTAATGCAGAAACAAGCTAATCCAGAATTATGTGTGATGATCTTATTGATAACGAAGAGCATATATTACATGAGATAATATTTAATTTCTCGTCTGTATTACAATTTACTTATATAAAATTACAAATAATCACATAATAAATAAAAAAATGGAACTTAAAAACAAAGAAATCGCTCAAAGAATTATCTATGTATATTCATTTAATATATACATTTATGATTTATTATCTTAGAATACTTAGTAATTTTAGACACTATGTAAAACCATGCATAAGTATGTACTCTTTGACAGAAGAAAGATGACTTAGTAACAAATTTTTTTCCAAGATTTATCTTTGGACATCCCCTGCCCTTAACCCGGGATAAATCAAATCCGGTCCACTCGAAATAAGGGTGTTAACACCCATAATTCCAGACAAGTACACATGGTACGTAAGATAAAGGATCATGAAAGCTGTGTGTTAAAACCTCAAACAACCTCCAAGGAATGGGCTGAACCTTTGGCACACTGGCCAGTGTTCATATATATGTATTTTATTGAATGGGATAATCATATAAACTGTATAAAAGGCTCATTCAATTTGATTTGAAATTTCTAGATCCATTTTTAAAAGTCAAGATTCATCAGCCGGTAAGCAGCCCCCCCCCGCCCTTTGGGTGGGAATGCTTACCTGCAGTAATTTTTGCTAACCCTTTTGTTCAACATGTCAACGGGCTATGGTTCTAAGCTTGAACCCCCCAGCCCTTGGGGTAAGGGCTGTAAGTTATACTAGCAGCCCATCGTTAATATAAAAAGTATTTCACGGAAGTTTTTATGCTCTTGCATGTACTGCCTAATTTCATATGAATTTTTAATACAGAATTTCAATTTAAAATTTTTTTTTCACTATGCAGACTTGCAGGTAATAAGTTTCTACAATGTTGAGTTGTAAACTCAGATCAATTTCTATTTAGTAAAGACACAAAAAGTATTCACATCGTCAGTTGATGGGCAGTCACAATCAGTTTTTATATCTACCAGAACTATAGAGTTACGGTCAGAAACTATAATCTCAGGGCTTGGTTAAATCAGTGAAATTGCCAATAAGTGGGTGGAAAAAGTTGTAAGTCATGTGGACTATCCTCTATCTAATATAGGCGATGGAGTTCTCCAGAGCCTTCAGTTCTCATAATCTTAGCATACTCTTCATATTCAATTGATATATGAAAACTATGGACGGAAGTCCAAATTATACTCGGAATACAACACATAGAAGAGGACAATATATCGGAATGGAAATATAATATTACTTCAGTCTAAAAAAAATGAAGCATTGAAATTCTAACCATCATAGAAGTGCTCTTTAAAGAACGGATTTTGTCCTAAACAAAACGGGTATTTAGACTAGGGTGAATTACATGCGCATACTTTCCTTTAAACCCAGACCAGTCGGCCGAAGATGTCCTAGGTAAATATTCAGAAATCTCCCCCATCAATTCAGCAGCAAGATTGAGGGATATAGTGGCATGATTTAGGTGAGAAGTTCAAGCAGAATTTAATGCTAATGTTTGTCTGGGAACATTAATGAAGCCTATTAGAATAAAGTACCAGTGCTAAATGATCTTATTTCTATATATTATGCTATTTTTAATAAGGAGCGTTTTATATCTAAGCTTAGTATGGGCTTTGGTTTAAGGTACTTATGGCGAAGGGCAATACCATACAGAAAAGCTTCTCTTTGCAACTCGTTTTTAAATAAATTGAGCACTGAGCGACTGTGTATAAGATTACCATCATCTTTCAAGCTGAGTCTTGCGGCTGTCGTTTGTTGGACCGGATGACCTGAAGAATCAATTAGTTCAGTTGTAAATTCCTCTATCGGTATACCGGTGTCAACACCATAACCACGTATTTAAACGAGTTTTTTACTTCTGTTGAAGTGACAAATAATTTGGAACCTTTAAAGATTAAGTTCTCGGACCTTTAAAGGACCGAAGCTGTAGCATTATGAGATGAAATATAAACATCTATCAGACCGTCTTTTAGGAAAACTACTTCAAAAGTTGAGTTGGCTAGTGAAAGTATAGGCTTTCTAATATCCATTAGCTACTCTCTAGTCAAGAGTTAACCACTGGTTTTCTTGATTGTCATAATGTAATATCTTTGATGATCTAGAGAGCTAGGAAGCCATTCAATTGGTT
>NW_028300488.1:0-5000 GCF_049724085.1 Artemia sp. Qi Xiang Cuo
CAATATATTTTCGTGTATTTCTATTCACGTCATAGCTCTAATTTATCTAGTAGGGTTTCAGACAAGGTAGTTCTCATGATGTACTTTTGTTTTGATCTGACTATTTTTAGGAGTTTTGGGTTTTTATATTTCTTAGCATTGGACTGATCGTCTCTTGCTAGGTTATTAGCTACTGCTGCAACCCAAATTATGAGAGGCAGCCTGGCCAAGTGGTCTAAGGAACTGGTGTTAGCCACCAGTCTCTTCGGAGGCGTGGGTTCAAATCTTACCGCTGGTATACGATTATGTTTGAAAGACTGCAGTGTGAAAAGACATCAAAAATGCAGTTTTTGGTGTAAAAAATTATTCTCTTTTAGAAATAATTTATTTTAGTTACTATAGATTTTTAACCCAATTAATTTCCTTTAAAATGAGCCATTGAACAACTTTCTACGATGTTCCAGTGCCAAGCTATCTCTTGATACAAAAGAAAAAAAAAGAAAAAATATCCCGTTTAGGCAGAATGTTGTAGTAGCTGCAACTTTTCTTGATTTTCAAGCCAATATATTTCTCTTGCTGTTCAAGCCAAGGGACAGAAAGTTTCCTATGCAGGGGTTTCAGACAAGGCGGTTCTAATGGTGTACTTTTTGTTTTGATCTGACTCCATTTTTAGGAGCTATGGGTTTTTATATTTATTAACATTGGACGTGATCGTCTCTTACTAGGTTGCTAGCTACCGCTGCAACCCGGATATAATAACTGTACTAGCCTATACTATAGTTAAGTGGCCTATAAAATTTAGTATAGGCAAGAGGTCGTTCTTTATTATAATATAAAACAGGCTCGGGTTCGATTCCCGGTGTGGGAAAATTTTTAACTCTATAATCTTCGAATATTTGAACCTTTTATAATTTATAATGATGTATAATATAAATACTGTAATCTTAACTATATTAACTATAGTGAAGTTGCGTATGCAAGTTAGTATAGGGAAGAGTTCGATCTTTATTATAATAAATTACAAACAGGAAAAAGCCTACGGCTTTTTCTTCTTTGGAATAGTAAGAGACGATCCTCAAATAATCAGGCAGCTAACTAGGATTATAATTTGTTCTTTAACATAAACTTCATTAATCGGATATTTTAATATATCCTATATGGTCTAGAGGTTGGGATAGCTCTCACCCAGTAGGCTTGAGTTCAATTTCTGTTTGGGAAATTTTTATTTATGATGATTTCTTAAGGAACATACTTAAAATTTCTTAATGTAATAAAAATAATTTGTTTTAATTACAAAAGGTTTTTAACCCCATTAATTTCCTTTAAAATGAGCCATTGAACAACTCTCTACGATGTTCCAGTGCCATGCTATCTGTTGAAGTACTAACCTATACTATAATTAAGTGGCGTATAAAATTTAGTATAGGCAAGAGGTCGTTCTTTATTATAATAACAACCCGGATATCATAAAACAATTAATTAGCTTTTTACACATATCTCATATGGTCTAGTGGTTTAGGATAGTTGGCTTTCAACCAATTGGCTTGGGTTCGAATCCCGGTGTGGGAATTATTTTTAAAACAAAATCAGGTGAAATTAATTAGCTAATTTGACAAGACATAGGTAACTAAGGGCAAGAGTTCGTTCTTTACTATAAAACAGGCTCGGGTTCGATTCCCGGTGTGGGAAAATTTTTAACTCTATAATCTTCGAATATTTGAACCTTTTATAATTTATAATGATGTATAATATAAATACTGTAATCTTAACTATATTAACTATAGTGAAGTTGCGTATGCAAGTTAGTATAGGGAAGAGTTCGATCTTTATTATAATTTTTCTATTCACGTCATAGCTCTAATATAAAACTATGATGACGTTCATTATTTATCTAGTAGGGTTTCAGACAAGGTAGTTCTAATGATATACTTTTGCTTTGATCTGACTCTATTTTTAGGAGTTTTGGGTTTTTATATTTCTTAGCATTGGACTGATCGTCTCTTACAAGGTTGCTAGCTACTGCTACAACCCAAATTCACATATATATTTATTTATGAGAGGCAGCCTGGCCGAGTGGTCCAAGGCACTGGTGTTAGCCACCAGTCTCTTCGGAGGCGTGGGTTCAAATCTTACCGCTGATATGCGATTGTGTTTGAAAGACTGCAGCGTGAAAAGACATCGAAAATGCAGTTTTTGGTGGAAAAATTTATTCTCTTTTAGAAATAATTTATTTTAGTTACTATAGATTTTTAACCCAATTAATTTCCTTTAAAATGAGCTATTGAACAACCCTCTACGATGTTCCAGTGCCAAGCTATCTCTGGATACAAAAGAAAAGAGAAAAAATATCCCGTTTAGGCAGAATGTTGTAATAGCTGCCACTTTTCTTGATTTTCAAACCAATATATTTCCCTTGCTGTTCAAGCCAAGGGACAGAAAGTTTCCTATACCTGGGTTTCGGACAAGGCAGTTCTAATGGTGTACTTTTTGTTTTGATCTGACTCCTTTTTTAGGAACTATGGGTTTTTATATTTCTTAACATTGGACGTGATCGTCTCTTACTAGGTTGCTAGCTACCGCTGCAACCCGGATACTGCTGCAACCCAAATTATAAGAGGCAGCCTGGCCGAGTGGTCCAAGGCACTGGTGTTAGCCACCAGTCTCTTCGGAGGCGTGGGTTCAAATCTTACCGCTGGTATACGATTATGTTTGAAAGACTGCAGTGTGAAAAGACATTAAAAATACAGTTGTTGGTGGAAAAATTTATTCTCTTTTAGAAATAATTTATTTTAGTTACTATAGATTTTTAACCCAATTAATTTCCTTTAAAATGAGCTATTGAACAACCCTCTACGATGTTCCAGTGCCAAGCTGTCTCTGGATACAAAAAAAGAAAAAAAGAAAAAAATATCCCGTTTAGGCAGAATGTTGTAGTAGCTGCCACTTTTCTTGATTTCCAAGCCAATATATTTCCCTTGTTTTTCAAGCCAAGGGACAGAAAGTTTACTATACAGGGGTTTCGGAAAAGGCGGTTCTAATGGTGTACTTTTTGTTTTGATCTGACTCCTTTTTTAGGAACTATGGGTTTTTATATTTCTTAACATTGGACGTGATCGTCTCTTACTAGGTTGCTAGCTACCGCTGCAACCCGGATAGGTTGCTAGCTACCGCTGCAACCCGGATGCTCACTTGTTACCTGGGAGAAGGGGGTTCGATTCCCCGTCAGGGAGAACTTTTAATATGTGGAATTAAAATTACTATCTTTTCAATTTAAAAATTAAAAAAGAAACTTGTTTATTTACATTCTAGCTAAAATAATGAAGATAATATAAATGAACCACAGTGTTCAGTTTCTTTGTACTTGAGTTCGTTTTTTAACTATAAATACAAACAGGAAAAAGCTTACGGCTTTTTCTTCTTTTAAATAGTAAGAGACAAGTCTCAAATAATCAAGTAGCTAGCTAATTCCAAAGGTATGCAATTTTTTGTTATTCCAATGATCGTTTTTTATTGTAACTAGGTTTCAGCCATCTCTACAGCCATGATACTATTGGAAATTACATAATCCCTATTTATGTTTCAGTCAACATGGGCAAGGTGTCGTTCTTTATTTTAAGGTATACGATTATGTTTGAAAGACTGCAGTGTGAAAAGACATCAAAAATGCAGTTTTTGGTGGACAAATTTATTCTCTTTTAGAAATAATTTATTTTAGTTACAAAAGGTTTTTAACCCAATTAATTTCCTTTAAAATGAGCTATTGAACAACCCTCTACGATGTTCCAGTGCCAAGCTATCTCTGGATACAAAAGAAAAAAAAAGAAAAAAATATCCCGTTTAGGCATAATGTTGTAGTAGCTGCCACTTTTCTTGATTTTCAAGCCAATATATTTCCCTTGTTGTTCAAGCTAAGGGACAGAAAGTTTACTATACAGGGGTTTCGGACAAGGCGGTTCTAATGGTGTACTTTTGAATTTGATGTGACTCCTTTTTAGGAACTATGGGTTATATTTCTTAACATTGGACGTGATCGTCTCTTACTAGGTTGCTAGCTACCGCTGCAACCCGGATTTACCACGAACTGTTTGATATTATTATGGACTAAAGGTCGTTCTTTAATATAATGTCACGCCAGTATCTACCCATTATTCTGGTAGCAACTTTTTTCTTATGTTTGTTTCGGTAATCTATATCGTTATCATACCGTTCCTTGCTCTTTTGTTTGGCTGTCTCAATTTTCGAATGTCTATAAACTACATCATTATAATAACGCTGTTTGTCACTATCAATTTTCGCATCTCGATACGCCTGGTCGGTTGAATACCTTTGCTTTTCTCTTTTCAAGATGCTATCTCTGTGTTTTTGGTAGTACTCTTTTTTTAACTTGCGTGTAGCTTGCTTGATTGAAACCATTATGTAACCATTAGTTGAATTTTTATGTCCCGTATCAAGTATCAAGAACCTAACAAAAAATTAAACTAATTTTTTAATTTTCAGGTATTTTTCTAGTCTAAATTAAAAGATTAAAACTATTGTTCAGACACCATAAATATTTTTGCAGTTTATAAATTTAGCGATTCTGAACTAAAAACGAAAATAAAATAAAAATTAATTTTTCAATTTTTACGTCACGTCGCTCATTAAGTCATATATGGTTATTAGTACACAATAGGTTTTAGATATTACGTCATGTCACTTATTACGTCATATATAGTTATTAGTAGATAATCGGTAAAATATTCGTTCTTTATTATAATTATTATAGGCAAGAGGTCGTTCTTTATTATAACATTACTTTTTGTTTTACATTTCTTGACATTGGACGTGATCGCGTCTTACTAGGTTGCTCGCTACCGCTGCAACCCGTATAATAAATAATTTCTAACTGTATTAAATCACAATTTTCGGTTTTTGGGGTTATGAGGCTAAGAACCTGCTTTTCTTATTGTTAAAGAACTGACACTATAAACATAGTTTATAAATATATAGCTGTAGATACATAAGTTATAACATTATAAATA
>NW_028300489.1:0-32423 GCF_049724085.1 Artemia sp. Qi Xiang Cuo
TAAGTATAGATATTCATAAATATATTTTATTAATTTTTTGTGGGAATGAAGTCCGTTTTGCTGGAACTACGATATTCTGGATCGAAGGCATCTTTTTTTCTCTTTTTTCCCGTATTCAGATTGCTGGGCACTGGAACATACGTGCTTTTGCAATAAAAAAAAAAAATTTAAACAAAATCAATATTTTACTGAAAACTGCATTTTCATATACTAGATAATCAATGTCGTCATAGTTTCATTAGAAGTAAGACGTAAATAGAAAAACGCTATATTATGAAGTTACTTGAGATGCAACGGTTAATGTGTCATGACTCTGACTTTATAATACAAGGAGTAATGACATCTCCTTATAATATACTCCCAAGGCTGCAGGTTCAAATCCTGCCAAAGACAAATTTTACACATTTATCTATTTAAAGTCTAATTAAAACTTCTATTAATTAGTACTACATTAGATCTTCTTGGCAGACATCCATTTTTTATGTAAATGTTCTTTACTAGGTTTCAGTGTAAAAATAATAACCTTGTTACAAACAGGAAAAAGCCTATGGCTTTTTCTTCTATGAAATAGCAAGAGACGAACCTCAAACAATCAAGTGGCTAACTAATTCTAATGTAGGCAATGGTGTGGTTTTCCAATTATAGTCTTAATATCTTTTCAACACTTTGTAAACAGTAACCTTTGAGTACTGTAAGCCTCATCTATATAATGGTTCCTAATAACACTTCAGTTACTATGGACTGAACATCGTTCTTTAATGTAAAATTCTTACCGCTGGTATACGATTATATTTGAAAGACTGCAGTGTGAAAAGACATCAAAATGCAGTTTTTGGTGGAAAAATTTATTCTCTTTTAGAAATAATTTATTTTAGTTACTATAGATTTTTAACCAAATTAATTTCCTTTAAAATGAGCTATTGAACAACCCTCTACGATGTTCCAGTGCCAAGCTATCTCTGGATACAAAAAAAGAAAAAAAGAAAAAAAGAAAAAAATATCCCGTTTAGGCAGAATGTTGTAGTAGCTGCCACTTTTCTTGATTTTCAAGCCAATATATTTCCCTTGCTGTTCAAGCCAAGGGACAGAAATTTTACTATGCAGGGGTTTCGGACAAGGCGGTTCTAATGGTGTACTTTTTGTTTTGATCTGACTCTTTTTTTAGGAACTATGGGTTTTTATATTTCTTAACATTGGACGTGATCTTCTCTTACTAGGTTGCTAGCTACCGCTGCAACCCTTATATAGATTTTTAACCCAATTAATTTCCTTTAAAATGAGCTATTGAACAACCCTCTACGATGTTCCAGTGCCAAGCTATCTCAGGATACAAAAAAAGAAAAAAAGAAAAAAAGAAAAAAATATCCCGTTTAGGCAGAATGTTGTAGTAGCTGCCACTTTTCTTGATTTTCAAGCCAATATATTTCCCTTGCTGTTCAAGCCAAGGGACAGAAATTTTACTATGCAGGGGTTTCGGACAAGGCGGTTCTAATGGTGTACTTTTTGTTTTGATCTGACTCTTTTTTTAAGAACTATGGGTTTTTATATTTCTTAACATTGGACGTGATCGTCTCTTACTAGGTTGCTAGCTACCGCTGCAACCCTTATAGGTTGCTAGCTACCGCTGCAACCCTTAGGTTGCTAGCTACCGCTGCAACCCTTATGCTAGCTACCGCTGCAACCCTTATTATGCTAGCTACCGCTGCAACCCTTATTATAATAAAGCATCAACATCGCAATAAATGTTTGTGCTATCAAATTCTACTAGATGTAAACCTGCACTAGTGGTCACACGGGAAAGAGCAACATACAACATACCTGGACCGAAGCAACGATTACCTGCGTCAACAATTGCACACTGTCCCCTGCCCAAGATCCTCCCTCCAAAAACTTACGAATTTACCTTAAAATTACACCCACTACCCCCTTTGAAATAAAAATGATCACTGCAATAAGAGTTGCAATTTTAAATTGCTAAAATCAATGTTCTCTCTTAACATTAACCGTGATGGATCTCTGCTTATAGCTGTAGAAGATCAGAAATCAGCAGATACAATAATTAACCTTAAATCCCTTCTGAATACCCCAATTATTGCATCTAATTGGAACCCAAAACAATCACCAACAAAAATTGTAGTTTACAATGTTCCCCCAGAGAGATCTACTCAGGAGTTAAAAGAAGGCCTCTCAGATAGGGCTGGAAACACAATCCCAGTTGAGGATGTTACCCAACTTGTAAAACCTAATTCTACTGGCCTAAAAACTAGTAGATCCTTCTTATTCACACTAAAGGATAAAATTGATCTCCCAGAAAAATTATTCCTATTTGGGCAAATCAAACCACACAAGGAATACAAACCTAAGCCTATTCAGTGTCAGAAGTGTTTCAAACTGGGACACACGACAAACAAATGCAATAAAATTCTCCAAGAGTGTAGTAATTGTAAATCTTTCCATCCTAAAGAGCTGACAACTTGCAAAAACACCCAGCCTACATGCATCAATTGCAAAGGTCCTCATGAATCTACAAATAAATCATTATGCCCTGCATACAAGAAAAGAGCTCTAACACTCCAAATATCAACAGAGAAGGCCATCCCATACCCCTTTGCAGCAATGGAAGCAAATGCTGCCCAACAATACCAAATAAAGCTTGTAATGAAACCAACCAAAACCCCCCAGTCAAATGCCCCAAATGCATCAAGCACCCCATATAAAACAACATCTTCTAAGCCCCCTAGCTCAAATCCCTATCAGAAGGAATCACCAAGCCAGCAAGCCTTGTTTTCCCGTGAGATGAGGCCAGCCTGGCCCTCCCTCCCAAGAAGAAACAAACCAGAAACACTACCTGGAATCAATCCCTTAACCAACAAACAGGATGCACTACCAAAAATGCAATCCCCAAATATATGCTTATTCATTCTAAACTGTAACGCAGTTCAGGCCATGAACTTACATCAACTACAGAAAACAAAAATTATTGCAGAATTGGCAAAAATCTACATCCCAGATGATATGCTCATTCAAGCAAAAAAAGATCTTGCTTTACTTTTAACAAAGATGAACATTGATACACAGTCATATGAAGAATAAATCAACAACACAACATTTATCAATACTCCAATGGAATGTAAGATCACTCACAGAAAATAAGCTAAATGAACTAATATCATTTATGAATAATAATTCCATTAATAGTGCTTGCCTCCAGGAAACTCATTTAACCCAAAATCAACAAATTAATTCTCTGTGATACACTATCCTGAGACAGGATAGATCTTCAGAGAGAAAAGGAGGTGGTGTAGCTTTATTAGTTAATAATAATATAAAATTTTGTGGCATCAATTTTCCAGATTTTGAAAATGATGTTGATGTAATTGGTATAAGTGTTTGGCTGAATAATTTAAAAACCTACATAATAAGCTTTTATAACCCTAATGGCCAAACTTCAGATGCCAAGGATTTCTTTAATTATATAAATAATTCTAATATGTTAAAAAACATCATTATTTGTGGGTGATTTCAATGCCCACAGCCTTTTGTGGGGGAATAAACCAGCAAATAAAGCTGGTAAATTTATTGAGCATATGATTTCAAATAATAATGAATTAGCTGTTGCTACCCCTCGAAACCTAAATACATATTTTAACCCCAAAAGTGCCAAATTCTCCACAATTGACCTACAAATTGTGTCTTTAAATTTTTTGAACAAAATTTACATAAATAAAATTGATAGTCTGTGTACAGACCACTTTGCTATAGTTTGCTCCCTAAATGAACCTGCTGAAACTTCTTCTCATACTTCCAAATATATCAACACTAAAGCAAATTGGTCTATTTTCCAAAATAAGCTAAATGATGAAATTACAAGTTTCACCCAAAGTTCATGCATTTCTAACACAACAGTTGACACACATGCTAAAGCCTTGACATCTTTACTAATAAATACAGCTAATCATACTATCCCCAGGACAACACCTAAGAAAACATTCCCTAAACAAATTCCTAATGCATGGTGGACAAATGAGTGCCTAAATAAATGGAAGATAAAAAAGGCAGCTAGGACAGAATTCATAAAAAAACCAACACCTACTACATATTTAAAAAAATTACAAGCAGAATCTAATCTAAAAAGGACTATAATAGATGCTAAACATAAATACTGGAATAATTTTGCAAATAATCTCTCCAGAGAAACGAATGAGCCAATTATACATAAAGTCATAAGCCACATATGTGGGAAAAAGACTTCTCCCAACCCATTCCTGTATGAGCTTATACATAATAATACCCATTATGACAATGATATTGAAAAGGCTAACCTATTTGCAACTCTTTTTGTTAATAAGCTAACATCAAAAAATCAAAGCAATCTGTCCACAATTCCTATGAACCCTAGTTAACAACCAAGCCCAGGATCCGAGTACATAACTAATCCATTTTCAATCCAGGAATTGAATAATGCACTACATCATATTATGTCCAAAACTAGCAGCAGCTATGACAATATACACCCTACATGTATAAAGAATCTCACACCTTCATACAAACAAGAACTGCTAAATTGTTATAATCACGCTTGGGCATCCTCTAGGTTCCCCAATATATGGAAATGTTCGTCCCTCCTACCAATCCTAAAGAAAAATAAACCAAAAGATAACCCTGAGTCTTATAGGCCCATAATGATTACACCTGTGATGGGGAAAATAATGGAGAAAATGATTTATCACAGACTCCTCTGGTTTGTTGAGAAAAATAACATGATCCCACACACTCAAACTGGATTCAGGAAATACCACTCCTCAACAGATGCTTTCGTTTTGCTAACAAATGCAATAAATGAATCTTTCTCCAAAAATAATATCCTAGTGGCAGCTTTCCTTGATTTTGAAGGAGCATATGACAATGTGAACCACCAAATCCTTTTAAATAAACTTGCAAACCTTGGAGTACCTCCCAAGCTAGTATCCTTTATTAAATCCTTCATAGAAGTGCGAAGTTTCATTGTTTGTGTTGGTTTAGCCTCTTCACCCCAAAAGACAATATCCAAAGGCCTACCTCAGGGAGCAGTCCTCAGTTGCCTCCTATTTGCCCTGTATCTCTGGGACATGAACCTACCCCACACGAATCTACAATATGCTGATGATCTGGTGCTATGGTCATCTGGCAACACCTTTCAGATAGCACAGTCAAATCTGCAAAAGTCACTTTTCCAGTTTGAAAAATTCTCTCAACATTCAGATTTACCCATTGCACCCACCAAGTCAAAAATAATCCAATTTCACAGGAAGCGAAACCATGTTAATGCAAAACTAACTCTAAATAAAACAACTATTCCAGAAGATAATAATATTAATTACCTAGGTCTCATGCTTGACCAAAAACTTAATTTCCACCTCCACATTTCAAACACAATAAAAAAATGTTATAGAAAAGCAAATATACTAAAAAGACTTCTTTCCACACCCTGGGGTTGTAAGGAGAAAACCTTACTCCAGTTTTATAAATCACATATAAGACCCCATATTGACTATGGGCTCATTGTCTATGGTGCATGTGCAAAGACCCAGATGCAAAAAATTGAAACAACACAAAATGATATAATACGTCTCATATTTGGTCTTAGGAAACCCACAAGCACCAAGTTTCTGCTTATGGAGAGTGGATTAACAACAATAAGGGAGAGACGTAGCTTTCTCTTGATAAAACATCTTACAAAAATTGAATCAAATAGCTCACACACATTACATAATTGGTTAAGAAATCCAGCCATGTATAGAGGTATTGCAGATGAGTATGCCAATATTCAAAAGAAGTTCCCTGTACCAGCAAAGTCTATTGCACCTACTTTCCCCCAATCCCCTCCATGGAATTGGTCATCTCCCATAATAAATACTGAATTTTCAAAATGGAATAAAGATTTAACCCCCATTGCTTTTGTCCAGAAAAAATTTTCAGAACTTAATACAATTACCTATAAAAATCACTTCCAAATATTTTTTGATGGGTCAAAAATGAATGAGAAGGTTGCAAGTGGTGTTTTCCTTCCTCACCTGAAAATTGCAATGGGCGAGAGATTATTTAATAATTTATCTATAATGTCTGCTGAGTTAAATGCCATAATCATGGCATTAGAACACCTTAAGCAAAACCAATCTTTGATTGATAATTCGAATAATATTATCATTTATTCCGACTCTTTATCAAGCCTTGAGTTGCTGGCCTCAGCTCCTCAATATAAGTTGGACATTGACACTTATCATTGTCTCAGTATTATTGATAATCTTGCTTCAAGTGGCATAAAAACTTACTTTCAGTACATTCCTAGCCACTCTGGCATAAGTGGTAATCATCAGGTTGATGAAATAGCAAAAAATGATATAAATATTTACCAGCCAAGTGGTAGACCAATCCCAATTAGAGATATTTACCGATGGAGGCTATCAGATATTAATTTTAATAAGATTAATCCTATCCTTTCCCCCTTTCCCAATAAGTATCTTTCTAAAATTTATCATGGAATTCGTTCTGGAACAAATGGACCAAACTTCCTTGGATTCTCATATAAGTTTTCTAATTCAAGTGGTTCAATTCCCCTGTCCCCTCTTTGCAGGCATTGTAATATGAATAATGAAACGATTGACCATTGCCTATTTGAATGTAATATGCTGACGTCTGCACAACATACCTTGCTTTCTAAACTGTTAAAATACTTCAAACACCACAAAATCCCACTATCAGCCAAGAGCCTAGCCAACTATACCTGCACACAGAGTATAGAAATCGACATCTATCATCTTATATTTGAACTCCTAGAGTCGAAAGATCTGCTGAAAGATATCTGAATATATCTAATAAATATGAGGCAATCAAGCCAGTAGCTCTGTAGCCCACAGAGTGAAGCAAAAGGAAAAGGGCTAAATAGTGTTACTGAAAAGCCCGCCTGCTGTTAAATAGAAGAAGAAGAAGAAGATGATCATATGCTGATGATCTGGTGCTATGGTCATCTGGCAACACCTTTCACATAGCACAGTCAAATCTGCAAAAGTCACTTTTCCAGTTTGAAAAATTCTCTCAACATTCAGTTTTACCCATTGCACCCACCAAGTCAAAAATAATCCAATTTTACTGGAAGCGAAACCATGTTAATGCAAAACTAACTTTAAATAAAACAACTATTCCAGGAGATAATCATATTAATTACCTAGGTCTCATGCTTGACCAAAAACTTAATTTCCACCTCCACATTTCAAACACAATAAAAAAATGCTATAGAAAAACAAATATACTAAAAAGACTTCTTTCCACACCCTGGGGATGTAAGGAGAAAACCCTATATTGACTATGGGCTCAACATCTATGGTGCATGTGCAAAGACCCAGATGCAAAAAATTGAAACAACACAAAATGATATAATACGTCTCATATTTGGTCTATCATCTTATATTTGAACTCCTTGAGTCAAAAGATCTACTGAAAGATATCTGAGAATATTTAATAAATAAGAGACAACCAAGACAGTAGCTCTGCAGCCCACAGAGTGAAGCAAAAAGAAGAGGGCTAAATAGTACCAACTGAATAGCCTGCCTGCTGTGAATTAGAAGAAGAAGAATGTTTTATGATCTTGGAATAACTCTAAACTAGTGCTGTATTGATTTATGTTAATAATTTTTATTGCTGAATTGACGATTTATTTTGTTGTTAAATTGATAATTTTTTGCATAGCCTAGGCTATTTGTTTTAACCTATTTTTTATCCTTTAGCTAGCCTATGGCCAGACCAAGGGTTCTAAGCGTTTACTCTCCCAGAAAATACACCCCTGGAAAATAGGCCTACTCTGCTATGGAAAATAAGGCTTTCCGAATCTGAGAATTTTATTTCTGTAGAGGAAGGAATTTTGGTACTTGTGTATTATGCCCCACTCACTCAGGTGTATGCTGGGTAAAATTCAAGAACACACTAGTTTTTTGTTAGTTTCTTTATTACTTTAGAAATATATTTGGGCTATAGATTTGGGTCAATATATACCAAATCATATTATTGAGTTTCAAATACCGGGAATGCCTATTTCGAGGCCTTTTTTTGTGCTTATTATAAACAAAATAAGTTTTTACCTTAGAAAGTATATTCAGCCCCCCCCCCTATATAGGCTCTACCTAACCTAAACCTGTAGTGGGCGATATTGGATGGGGGGCTGAAAGTACTCTCCGATAGAAATGCTTAGGCTATTATATTTGTAATCAGCATAAAAAAGGCATCGAATGGTGTATTCACTTTAGTCCTAACTCAATAATATGATTTTGTATATATTGATCTAGATTTGCACATATGGGGGGGGGGGGGGTTAAAGTATAGTGGGTCTACATTTAAAATGTGTTTGGTAGAATTATTTTGCATGTCAGATAGACAGATAGGTAAGTATATTTTAAAGCCAAATATACAGCCATGAACACAGTGAAGTAATGGGATAAGGTTTATATTAACAGACTAGGCCTAATCAGATAGATTAAAAAAAATCAGGTAAAATTCTACTTTAGCTACTTTTGGCTATCCTGGAAAAAGATTTCTTTAGGAAAAGTAAACTTTCAGGGATGGGTTTACAGGCTAAAGTATGTCCAGGGAAGGTATTTTGAAGTACCTACCTCCACTCCTCTCTCTAGAGGGTCCTGACTTTTAATGACCTTTAAAAATCCATGTGTTATAAAGTTAAACATTGTAAAATAGATCTTTTGCTTGAATGAAGTATAAAAAAATTGTTTTCAGCTTCACAACTTTGCTCAATCCAGATTTATAAGGTTTTAAAGATAGGCGTATGCAAATACATTTCCAAAATTAAAAAAAACAACAACATTGATATGGCTTAAAATTCTATTCAAATAACAGGAATTGCATTTTCAGAACTAAAGCCAGATAAGAAGAAACTGAAAATTAAAGTAAAATATTGTTTTGTCAAATTTTCAATAGGCTAGGTATAGACCTGTCATGTATGCAATTTTCAGGACCCTCTTGAGGGAGAAGGAGTGGAGGTAGGTACTTCAAAATACCTTCCCAGGACATACTTTAGCCTGTAGACTGATCCTTGAAAGTTTCATTTTCCTAACCTAACCCCTTTCCAAGATAGACAAAAGTAGCTAAAGTAGAATTTTACCTAAGTTCTAAGCTTATTTAAGTTTCTTCACTTTTCCTGTTTTTTTTTTTACAGAAATGTCATGGTGGCAATTCAATTTGAAAAATACTAAATTTTGCTGAAAGCTGCAATTTGAATTGAAATATACTAAATCTTGTTGATCAGTGATTTGATATGAAAAATACTAAATCTTGTTGAGCAGTGATTTGGGTACTGTTCTGTCAACCAGGCTCTTTTATCTAGTGTATATAGAATGTCATTTTGAGATGCAACAGTTACCGTGACAGATGCATGAGAGATACCCAATGATTAAACAGTTATTAAAGTGGAATTGAGTGAAACAGGTGATCTAAAATGAGTGTTCAAATTAAAATTGTTCAACTATGTGTGGAAAAAAAACCCTGGAAATTTGCCCCCACCCCCATCCCTAATGTGCAAATATATAGCCCAAATTTGTTTCTAAACTATTATATATCCATCCTATTTTATTTTATTTCATTAATATTAACCAAACTAGCACTATATAAAAGATTCTGGTTAATAGAACAGTACTGTGATTTGATATGAAAAATACTAAACAGTTTGAATTATTCATTTTTTGGGGGGAAAATCTTACCACTAGCATCAGAATTCCATCCTGAATCCAAGTATGACATTCATTTCCATTGCAAATTATAATCAAAATTTGCTTCTAAGCTTCTTTAAAAACAGCAAAACTTATTTCATCAAAACAAACATGTTATGGCAGCTAATATACAGTTTTATAAATATCAAACAAATAGCACTTAATGTAAACAAACTAATCACTTATATCTAACTCTTCATCATCTGATAGTACTATTTATGTAAAGTGCTTAATGTAAACAAACTAATCACTTATATCTAACTCTTCATCATCCAATAGTGCTATTTATCTGATATTTATAAAACTGTATATGTAGCTGCCATAAAGTGTTTGTTTTGATGAAAGAAGTTTTGCTGTTTTTAAAGAAGCTTAGAAGCAATTTTGCAAGGGAATTGAATGTCATATTTGGATTCAGGATGAAATTTTTATGCTTGTGGTAAGTTTTCCCAAAAAAAATTAATAATTCAAATTGTTTAACATAAATTGTTTTGCTAAATATATAATTTGGACTGTATATTTGCACACTAGGAGGGGGGGGGGTAATGTATAATGGATCTGTAGTCAAAATGTGTTAACTAAAATCATTCTACATTCTATAAAATAAAAATTGTTGTTTTTAACCTTTTTCTATTGTCAGAAATAAAACAAAAATGTATCACCTTTAAGGGTCCACAAAGGACTTAAAATGGAATTTCTGAGTAAAACAATTTTTATACTTAGAAAGAGCATAAAAAGAGCATTGAGTTGTATGTTCACCTAATTCATAGCTCAGTAATGAAAATATCTCTCTGTTGTTTCTGTTTCTCCTCTGTCTGTTGTTTAACATCTTTTGGTCCTTTGTTTTCTTTTTGAGCAGTTTCTGAACCTGTGAAGACCATTAGACCTAGCCTAGGGTAAGACCCCAAGTACTTGGCCTATGCCTAATCTCAGACAGATATCATGATTAAAAAGCATATATTCTATACAAAGACAACAGGCTCCTAATATAGGATATTATGCATGCAGGCTGATATTTAAGATTAGGCCAGAGGGATACACTCCAAAATTTTCAAAAAAATGCTTTTAAAGCTGAAAAACATGAGATCCTAGAAAACATGTAATTTTTCATGACAATTTTCTCAGAAGCTAAGGAGTGAAATAGGCCTAAATTTTCATGCAAAGAACCAACAAAGAAATATGCTTAAAATTCCATGTCTTATAAAAATTGAAAGTACTTCTTACAAAATTTTATCCTGAAAACTTGCTTTTTGAGGGTTTGGGAACCCTTTTTGCTGCAACAAAGCTTCTCTGACCTTCTACCCCATCCCAATAGTAGTTTTGCAGTAGATCAATACTGCATAGCTGTTAGTAATGCTGTATATACATAAGGACACAACCAATATAGAATTTTGTTATGGGGGCTATTTAGTGCTTTCACCTATTACAGGGGATTAATAAAATTAGGTATTCACTTTGATAACCAGTTGAAGTTTCATAAGCATGTTTCAATAATTTCACAAAATGCTAATTACAGTCTGCTTCAGATTAAGAGAAGTTTCATGGAATTTAACCTTCACCCTTTTATGACACTATACAATACAATAGTACACCTGGTGATAGAATATTGTTCCTCTGTGTGGTATCCTACATGGAAATGTGACTCACAGCAAATTGAAAAGGTTCAACATTGGGCATCAAAGTTTGTGCCATATTTGAGCCACTTACCATATCAGCATTGATTGGAGTGTTTGGGACTTCCTCTTCTGGAGTTTTGATGGGATAGGATAGACCTGATGAATAAGTTCTAGATTATTATGGGTGTCAATAATGTGGACTGGGCTGATTTCTTCAAACTTTTTCATTACTCAGCCACTTGACAAAACTCCTATAAAATGTATCAGCCACAAGTGCACAAGAAGATAGGTCAATGTAGTTTTTTTTAATCATGCAACAAAACTTTGGAATAGTTTACCCAATACCATAGTTTCTACTCAAACAGTGCAATCATTTAAGAGTGCTCTTGTTGAAACTGAGTTCTATGAAAAACAGTTTTTATAATATAGTTATTGTATAGTTGTTTTTTCACTGATGATTTTTTTTTTTTGTGTGCGGGTTTTGCAGTGTTGCTGTTTAAGCTGTCATTTGTTGTGTTTGTTATGTGACAAGCCTATGGCTTCCTCCTTTATTGGATAAAAAAATAAAAATAAAATAGAGGGTCAATCCTCATTCTTTAAAAGGGTTGCACCATGCTATAGGGAGAGTATGTAAACAATTTATGTCCTCTTTATTAGGATAAGCAAGACAGGATTGGAGGTTGTGTCTACCCAAAACTGGCCTTACCTCTCTGGTGAACCTGTTAGTCCATGTAAGAAACACCTCAAGATGTCATAGCTACTTGGAACTAATCAGGACACTTACCAAGCCACCAATAGGAATTTATGTTCTAAGTCTGACAATTCCCTTGGGAGCAACTTGGAGTCATGGGACTAACTCTGATATCTAATAGCATAGACAACACACAAATAAAAATACAAGAGTTTTATTAGGTACTTACATGGGATGGACAGGTGCACACTTCAACAAAGGTACAGGCACAGTATCTCAAACATACAAGAATTTATAAACTAGCACTGATGGAACTAGCACACAACAGGTCTGATAGGCATAAGCCTAAATGTCACTCGAGTCTAATCAAACTTGTAGGCTAACTTTTGTCTCAACTGACCAAGACTAAAAGTTGAACTTAATTTCTTCAAGACTGCCAGTCCTAGACTAACTAAAAACTGCTAATTTCTCTTAGGTATATTCTTCTCAATAATGATCTGGGTCATTATTGACTTTTTGTTCAGATCCTTTATTCCTGCCTACATGCCTTTTGAAATTTATGGGAGTTCCAAAATTGAATTCTTTCAAGTCTGGGTTACATGTTAATAGCTGTCTATCCAATTTTATTTTAGTCATGCCAAAGTTGCTAAGTAGCTTTTTGGCTTTTTTGATACATCTTATAAAAATACATATTTTGCAATTAAATGTAAAAAATACACTTTACTAACTTTTTACAAATTAAATTTTATTTTTTCTAATGAGTATTCTTTCTTAATAGCTTTTCTAATGTAAATTATTTATTCATGCTTGCAAATATTTTTTCTTTTATGGCAAAATAAATCTCTCCTTACTAAGTTAAAACATGTTCCAATATTTCATCTAATTTTCTTGGTTTTTGTTATTAGCCTAATAAATTCTTCTTCAATTAATGCAGAATGATAATTCTAATATTGTAAAGTTCAATGGCTCTCATCATAGTATTCTAATGTCAATACATATCAAGGAAATTGAAACTTGTTTGATTACTGTTGTAATCATGCAGGCCACTAGGAAAGAAATGCAAACATTATGCTAATCTTCATTTAAAAATAAATTGGTATTTTCATTGATCATCAGATATGTCTATACTTAGGGTGTCTTAATATCTAATTATGCTACATTTTTGGTTTCCAGTACCAATACCAATATATTGCTGATGTACAAATATGATACCAATAAGTTTGGACAGTAAATTCTCCTCTTGTCTTGTCTTTGTAATTGTCTATTACAAACCCAAGAACAGGCTCAATAATTCACCATGGATTCCAAATAATGCAAAAAAGATTTATTTAGAAAAGATTAAAAAAAAACAATCAAACCAAGTAAAGTTCAAGTCGGGACAGTGCTTAATTATTCCATTTCAACCAGGGCAAATTGTAGTACAGAAAGCACAACTTTTCAGCATTTTCTCCTTTCAGAGACCTTTGTTACCCATCATAAATGTTCCCAACTGTGCTGAAAGCTCTTTTGCTTGGGACAGAAGAGGACAGACAGCAAAAATACTTCTGAGCAAGTTGTGCTGGTCTCTTGAAACAACTGCTGTTATTTCACCATCACTCTAACAGAGCTTTTTTTCCTGTCAATGACAGCCTCACTCTTGTACCTTTCCAGTTCCTGAAAATATATACGAAACTCTCAATCTCAGTCTATAAATGTAGTGGTTTTACTGACTTTTGAAGTGTTTTTATGGATGGCACCATAATTTTCCATTTGGTTAAATAAAGAACATGAAAATACTGACATGACATCTACTAAAATCTCAATCTAGGTTAGTGAATGCATGACATCTTCCTAAGTTCTTATCTCAGTTGGTAAATACAGTTGTTTTACTGACTGGAAGGAACTGTGAAAATCTCATTTATAGTAACTAGTATGAGTTACTTTCGTGGCAGTAAGGTTGCAGTCATGTTTTACAACAGGTTAGGTGGTTGGTAGATTATGAGCCATTGGTGGTAAAGATAGCGATGCCCACCCAAGGGACCCATATATAATTTTCAAACTTTGCAAATTACTTCAGTTGAATGATTGATCTCATGTCCAAAGAAGAAATTGATGAAAGGAATCTGATTTGTTGAGTTTAAAATTGAATTCATTAAAAATGGAGTGTTTGGGTTCATGAAAATATTCAACAAAGACTGTCATAAGTGGATGAAAGCCATTTTTTGCAAAAATAACAAGCCTAAATGGATTTTAGCTGCCAAGAAGGTTGTTTGCAACCTATCACATAAGTAACAAAAAGAATCAAATTAGCCATGCATTAGTAAAAAAAAACAAAAAAAAACTGTAGAAATCTTAGAAAGGGAAAGCATAGACAAAGAGGTGCTTACGTTTCAAAGCTGTGATTATGCAATCAATGTTTCTGGTATTCAACAGTGTGTCCAGGAATGCATATCAGCCAAACAGGGAAGACAAGGATGCTAAATTCAATGTATGGCTCATAGAGAGAACCTCATTCTGAAACACACCTGCAAGAACACCCCCATAGTCTGAAAAATGTTTGAAATCTTACAGGAACTATACTTTGTTATGGGTGAAATGAAATGGTTTATTGCTCACAAATGAGCAGTTGAGAATGCTGAATCAGCACTGAAGCATAAGAAATAAGAATTTATCAGTGACAAAATGGACAGCCAGGTCAAAGAGTTTGACAGTATCATGGAACAGCTTTGACACCATTGTTGAAGTTCTCAAAGAGCTAATAGAATAGAACAAGGACAAGATAATAAAAAAAGCCCAAGTTCTGCATCCTGCATTACCTGCTTTTGATTTTATTTGGTTGCTTGTGTTCATTGGCCAACTTCTCTTCAGATAACTTAAGTTGTTTATCTTCAGACTGAACAGCTTGATCTTGTCATTACAAAGACAAACCTCAAGGTGACATCTTATACATTCTCCTCAGAGACTGATCAGATAGAGATGTAAATCTGGCATCAAAAGTAGTGATGGAAAAAGTTGGTTCATTAGCCAAAGAGAATTCCCAACTTAAATATATTCCTAGGCATCTACCTTCTTGTGATTCATAGTCAGTTTCTAATTCTTTAACCAGCCCACTGGATGACTGGAAATCATTCTATGCTAAGGAACTCTGTGGCATCCTCAGAGTCCTAGTGAACAGCTTGGATGATGCAATACATAATAATTCCTCTTTTATGGTGCCAGCACACCAAATTCCACTGGGCAAAATGGACAAGAGGTATGAAAGTCTTTCCAAAGTCATGAGTTGTTTCTGGGAAGTGACACAGACCCTGCAGAAATCATGTTAGCCAGGACTGAAGTTGAATGCTATAAAGTCATTTATCCCACCATATCAAAGTCTCTCAAGTTTCGTTTTCAAAACTGACATTATGCTAATTATTGGCAAAAAAAAACAGTGGGAAAAATTACCAGCCAGTTGGTAAATCCCTGGCCCCCCCCCACCCCCCAATCATTTTGGCTAGCAACGCTCCTGCCTCACCACCCCTTGCTTGTCATTGCATTATCAGTGAAAACATTAATTACATATACTAGGCTGCCACCTAAACTGCTGATAAACAGGAGAAAAATGGCTGGCCTAGTCATATGCCAGCTACTATAAGTCACTTCAGTGGTCACTTGGTGTTCCTTTGATTTGATACCATCAAGGGCAACTTAGCAACCAATGCTATGAAAGGTTGCATGTAAATTATGAAGCTGACTGTAGTAATCTTTTAGCTTGAAGGTCACTTTACCAGTTTGCAACAGACATTGTCATTTTAACCCCCTCCCCATCCATAGAGAGTTTTTTCAAGTTGCTATGACAACAATATGCTGTTGTCTATCCAAGTTTTTTTTGTAAGATTGTAATCAAAAAATAAAACATAACTTAAACTTTTGTTATCTCCATAAAAAAGTTTAAATAACTTATTGAAAAAAAGAATTAGAAAGAAATTTTTATATAATTTATGAGACTACTAAGTTTGTTTAGTAACTAATATTTACTATGGCATATAAGTCATTGCCATATCTACATAGGTGTAATTTTTCTTTAATTACGCATGATTTCTTTATTTTTCCCCCCAGTTTTGAGTTTTGGTTGTTTAATCAAATTACTTGCTCTCACATTTACCAATTTAAGATGATTAGGCAATATGTCTTATTAATAATTTGGCCTTTTTTTTTATAAATCTTCTTTTAATTGCTTTTTTTTTATTGGTTGGATTACTCCCCTTCTTGTTAATTAAATAGGAACATGATGTAATAAATAGCCTGAGAAAATTATTATTGATATACAGGCTGATGTGACGTCTAATTACATAATACAGTAAGTTCAAATTTAAAGTTTTTGCTTCTTTTAGGACTTGTATGATACCCTAAATATGCTTAAAAATTTTAATTTTACTGGACTGCTGTTTATACAGTGGACTTGGATTGAGTTGCGTCTATGGGTCCGAAGGGTTGTCAAATGGAATCTGAGAAAGATAACTGGATTGTGTGAACTTCAAAGAATAGCCTATGGTGAAACTCCTGGGGCAGCAAGGTCTTCAAATATTGGTAAATATAGTGTTCTCTATTTGCTTATTCATCTTGATTAGGTAGCTTATCATACATCAGGAAATTAGTTGAACTGTGCACATTACCCTGGACTCAATGTCTAGTCTAAAGTTTTTTTTCTTTTGTAATCCAGTTTGTGACTGGCTCTATGACTATAACTTGTTATCCTTTTTAAATAAAGGGCACTTTGTGAACCTTATTGATCATGCTGTTGTAAATTGAAGACTGACAGGTCCAATACAGGACACTAGGGTGTTTAGGAGTTATATACCTTCCAGGTAGCTATGATGTTGATAGACTTAATGGTGAGAATTTGAAAGGAACTTTCCAAGAGCAGTTGGATATAAAAGTGGAAAGATGGAATCTGATAATGCAAAAGATGGACGAAATAATTTTAAAATATAGTTTGGAAAGCAGTAGAAGATATCTTGGGAAAGAAAGTTAGAAAAGCAGCTAGGAGTGTAAGCAAAATTGCATGAAGTTGAATTAAGGAGAAAGGGGGTTTGCAGAATAAGCTTCACTAATAGGTCTTACAAGAATAAGGAGGAAATAAGGCGAGTTGAGAAGGTGTTAAACTATGAATTAAGGGACGTGAAAGGGAGGTTATAGTTATGATTTCCAAGGATCTAAAAGGTGGAGCCAGACATTGTAAGATATAATATTGGCATGCTAAAAAACTGTAGCAGTTACTTCTATCATTCCATTGGAATGTCTCAGTAAATTGCGAATACTCTTGCGGTTTATGGCATGCAGTAGCAAGTGTGTAAATTTAGTTTGATTGTTTTCTTTTTATTCTTCTTTGATTTTGGATTTTCTTTATCTTATGTAGTTATCTTTTAAATTGTTTGTTCTTCTATGCTGAATATGCATTGCTGGATACAAGCAAAATATTTGTGTGGTTACCATGTTCTCCTTGTTTTCTTCCTGTTGGTCATAGACCTATTGTTGTTTTCAAGGGTTTCGTCTTTGTTTTGTCTACCTATGAAATCAAGCACTTCCTTCTAGATATTCCACCTTCTGGTTACATATGCGTATAGTTGCTTATTCAGAACAATCCAAGTTTGAAGTGGCTAAACCTATAGCGAATATTAGCACATCATAGGTAGCGGAATAGCACTGCTTAAGTAAACAGCAATGTGCTTTCATTCTATCTGAAAGCAAGGCATCATTGAAGAATAGGAAAAAAATGACAAGAAATGTAAAAAAATTCTAGCCTATGCTTATTTCCTCAGAATTTTATGAGACTAGTGATTTGAATTTGAGCCTTTTGGTCTTGTTTCAAAAATAGTAGTTCTAGCACCATTTTGTTGAGACTAATGGTTCAAAAGCGCAAAACTGTTGTGCTCTATTTTAAAATGACCATGAGATTGATATTGCCTCCTTCACTACATCATTCATACTCTTTTCTAAAAATGAGAAATAAGGGGACTAAGGGGTTCAATTTGAATAACAGAGTTTGTAATTGGTTGTCCTAGGAAGGTGTTAGACTTAGAGAGAGCTCAATTACTGTAGGTCCCAACATGTCTAAATTTTTATGGAGGGAGGCATGGCAGTGGATTACAAATCAGAAAAGAAGTGAGTTTTGTTTGAAAAAAAAAAAAAAAACAGAAACGGAAGAAATCTGACTAAAAACGAGTATTTGGCCTTTATGTTTGTTTCATTTCTATGGTTCAAATATGCAAAAATGCAAATAATTGGGCTTCAACAATAGAAATTATAAATACATATAGCAAATCAGTAGTAATTTTAGCTTTTAAAGCTTTAAGAGGTCCTCATGTATTTCAGTTGCCTATAAAAACTAGCATTTTACATGTAAAACCAGACACCTATACAAGGGAGTATTCTTTGGGTTACCATTGCTCTTGACCCCCCCCCCCCATAAAAACAGCCTAAAAAATTACCTCTCATGTATCATTATTTTTGCAGGATTATTCTCCAGATATGATCTTTTATTATAGAAAAATATTTCAAAAACATAAATCTAATATTATATTCTAATAATAGTTAAGTCACCTTCTAAATTTCCATTATCACTCCCTCCATCGAGCCCCCCCTCCTCCAAAAACGTCTGTGAATCTCCACCTTTGTGAAACCTCTGCTTATGCATCTTTTAATTTTCAGAACGCTCTTTAATGATGTCCAAAAGTTCAGAAATACAGAAGTTAATATCATATCTAGATAGAGCTGCAAACGAGGGCAGATTCTCAGCAAGTAAATCATCAAATGATTTGATCATTTCTAAGGCAGTTAAGGCAGTGATGCAAATCAAATTAATTAAGCCATCTATTCATCAGCAGTAAGTTTCCTTTTGTTTTAAAAGTTGAGAGACTTATGATTTATTCCCCAAGAAAGTTGACAGCATATCATCAAGTGATGTGATCATTTCCAAAGCACTTAAAGAAGTAACGCAAACCAAATTAGTCAAATTTCTTTTTTAGTAATAGTAGTCTTTCCCTTCCATTAAGTTAAATGTTTACCAGTGGCGTCGATTCACCTATTAACGCCCCCTTTTTTGTTTCTTCATGCTGGCAAATTTCTTGTTTTTTCAATGAAAATACCAAATAGGCATTTTTCAATGAAAATGCCCCCAAAAAGGTATTTTTCGAAATTTAAAAAGAGCAAAAAAAACAAAAAACAAACGGGGTCACATGCCCTTACCTTCCCTCCAATTGATGCTACTTCTGTTTACCAGCGCTAATAGTTAGAGTTGCATAGTCTGTTTCTTTCCAAAGCAGCCAAAGCAATGATGCAAGTTAATTTAATTGAATCTTCTATTTGTCAAAGCAAGGTTTGTCCCTCCAATTAAGGTTGCAGTGTATTCACGCTGACATTTTGTTCTTAAACGATTTAACCATTTCAAAGCTAGGTAAAGTAGTAATTTAAGTCAAACTAATTAATTCTTCTATTCATTGCAGCACGTTTTGTCCTTTCTATTATGTTGACAGATTACTGACACTGGAACCTGATTGTCAAATTGAATCTGATCATTTCTAATTTAAATTACTCAAATCCTCTGCAAATAAACAATAAGTTTCTTTCTTCCAATCAATTTATCATTATGCTTACACTGATAATTTATCACCAAACGACCTAATAGTTTCCAAAGCAGTTAAAGGAGTGATGCAATTCAAAGTAGTTGAATGCTCCATTCATTAGCATTAAGTTTCTTCCCTTCTATTAAATAGACAGTTCGCTGCCACCGACATTTATCATCAACGACAGGCAATGGAAGTATCGTTAACTAAATCCTAAATTCGTCAACAGTAAGTTTCTTTCTCCCTATTAAGTTGGCAGTTCATGGACACAGACAGCATATCATCAAGCGAACTAATCATTATCAATAGAGTTAATGCAGCGATCCTTTCAAACTAAATGCGTTCTCTATTGATCAAAAGGAAGTTTTCTTCCTCTTATTAGGTTGATTTTGTTTCTGACACTGACAATTATCAAACAATCTATTTGTCTCTGCAGCAGTATAAGTAGAGATGTATGTCATCTTAAATAAATCCTCTTGATCTGAACTAAGCTGCTCCCTCCTGTCAAGCTGTTAGTTTACTGACACTAACGTTTATCATCGAATGATCTATTCATTTCCATCGCAGTTAAATCAGGGATTCAAGTCAGATTAATTAAGAACTTTGTTTATAAAGAGTAACTTTCTTCCCTTCTATAAGTTGACAGTACTGATATAATTAATCAATATATTATTATATTATATATAATCAATATAATATATTCTTGGTTCTTATTATTAGTGGTATTAATAATCCACTGATCTTCTCACTAAAAGCAGTTAAAGCAGTGATTCAAGCCCTGCTAATTAATCCTCTATTTGCGAAAAGTAAGTTTTCTTCCTTCTATAAAATTGACAGTATTTACTCTTCCAGTTTATTATCAATAAACTTAATAGTTTCCAAAGTAGCTAAAGCAGTGGAAAGTCAAGTTAATTAAATTTCGATTGATCATTAGCAAGTTTCTTCCGTCCTACTAAGTAGGCAGTTTACAAACACTGACAATAGTCATCGAGTGATCTATTCACTATAAAACTAGTTAAAGCAGTGATTCAAGTCCCATTAATTAAATCCTCTTTGTGAAAAGTAAGTTTCTTCCCTGCTATTAAGTTGACAGTTTTCTAACACTGGTAATTTATCATCAAACGACCTAACCATTGTATAGGCTGGTAAAAAGCAGTGACGCAATTCAAATTTATTTATCAGCATCACGATTCCTCTATCCATCAGCAGCAAGTTGCTTCTTTCCTCTTAGGTTGACAGTTACTAACACTCACAGCTCACCATCACACGACTTAATTATTTATAAGCCAAATCAGATTCAAATCAAATTAGATTAATTTTTGTTCAACAACAGTATGTTTCTTCCCTTCTGTTAAGTTAAAAGTTTACCAACTCTGGTATTTATCATCAACCAATATGTCCATCTCCAATCTGGATGGTTTGACATCCGGAGATGCCCGTCTCTGATCTGTCCATCTAAAGCAGTGATTCAAGTCTCGGTAATCAAATCCTCTACTTGTGAAAAGTAAGTTTCTTCCCTTCTATTAAGTTGACACTACTGACTCTGCGAGTTTATGCGAGGTTATTCATACCATAGTTTACAAAGTGGCTAAAGCAGTGGCAAGTCAAGTTAACTAAATTATCATTTTATCAGCGTTTCTTCCGTCCTACTAAGTAGGAAGTTTAATGACATTAGTCACCAACTGATCTCTTTACTATAAAAGCTATCATAGGCAGCGCTATTGCGCTGCCTAAGTAAAGAACGATGTTGGCACAATGTATTATTTATTTATTATTTTTTTTAGACCAGGGTGCTTCGTATCGAAGAAGTTGTCGTAGAAACTTCAAAAATGGCTCATTTGATTGGAAATCAGAAGGGCTAGTGCCCTTTTTCAATAGTCGAAAGTGATTGGAGGGTAACTAACACCCCTTCCACGCCCACCATTTCCCCAAACATATTCAGTCAATATTTGGAGATAGGCCTTTTGTTCAACGTAGTTGAAAAGTCCGGAAATGTCCGGAAATTATGTCTTTCAGGATGACACTCCCCCACAGCCCTCAGGGCAAGGGTTGTAAGTTATGCCCTGGGACCATATCAGCTTTTTTAAAGAAATCGTTCTCGTAGAAGCTTGAAAAAGGGCTCATTTGATTGGAAATTGAAAGGGCTAGTGCTCTTTTTAATAGTCGAAAGTGATTGGAGGGTAACTAACCCCCCTCTCACGCCCACCATTTTCCCAAACACATCCAATCATAATTTTGAGACAGCCATTTTGTTCAACGTTGTTGAACGTTTTAGAAATTATATCTTTGAGGATGACAGCCCCCCCCACAACCCTCAAAGCAAGGGTTGTAAGTAATGCCCTGGGGTCATATAAGGTTTTTTATAGAAAGTGCTGTCGTAGAAACTTCAAAAAGGGCTCATTCGATTGGAAATTGAAAGGGCAAGTGCCCTTTTTAATAGTCAAAAGTGATTGAAGGCCACCTAATCCCCCTCTCGCGCCCATCATTTCCCCAAACAAATCCAATCAAATTTTAAGATAGCCATTTTGTTCAATATATTTGAAAGTTCCGGAAATTATGTCTTTGAGGATGACACTCCCCTACAGCCCTTAGGGCAAGGGTTGTAAGTTATGCCCTGGGGGCATATAATGTTTTTATAGAAAGTGTTGTCTTAGAAACTTCAAAAAGTTATTCGTTTGGAAATTGAAAGGGCTAGTGCCCTTTTAAATAGTCGAAAGTGATTGAAGGACAACTAACCCCCCTCTCACACCCACCATTCCCCAAAGCACATCCAATCAAAATTTTGAGATAGCCATTTTTTTCAACGTAATTGAAAGTTTTAGAAATTATGTCTTTCAGGATGATACCTGAAAGAGAAAAGGGCTAGTGCCCTTTTTAAGAGTCAAAAGTGATTGGAGGGCAGCTAACCCCCCTCTCACGGCCACCATTTCCCCAAACACATCCAAAGAAAATTTTGAGATAGCAATTTTTTTAAACGTAGTTGAAAGGTCCGGAAATTATTTCTTTGAGGATGACCCTCCCCCTACAACCCCCAAGGCAAAAGTTGTAAGTTATGTCCTGGGGGCATATGAAGTTTTATAGAAAGTGATGTCGTAGAAACTTCAAAAGGGGCTCATTCGATTGAAAATTGAAAGGGCTAGCGCCCTTTTTAATATTCGAAAGTGATTGGAGGTTAACTAACCCCCTCTTACGCCCACTATTTCCCCAAACACATCCAATCAAAAGTTTGAGATAGGCATTCTGTTCAACGTAGTTGAAAGGTCCAGAAATTGTGTCTTTGAGGATGACACTCCCCCTACAGCTCCCAGGGCAAGGATGGTAAGTTATGCCCTGGGAGCATATAAGGTTTTTATAGAAAGTGTTGTCATAGAAACTTCAAAAAGGGGTCATTCGATTGGAAACTGAAAGGACTTGTGCCCTTTTTAGTAGTCAAAAGTGATTGGAGGCCAGCTAACCCCCCTCTCACGTCCGCCATTTCCCCAAACACGTCTAATCAAAATTTTGAGATAGCCATTTTGTTCAACATAGTTCAAAGTTTTAAAAATTATGTCTTTGAGGATGATAAACCCCCACAGCCCTCAGGGTAAAGATTGTACGTTATGCCCTGGGGGTATATAAGGTTTTTATAGCAAGCGTTGTCGTAGAAGCATCAAAAAGGGTTCAGTCGATTGGAAATTGAGAGGACTAGTGCCTTATTTATTAGTTGAAATTGGAAAATGCCCCCCACCCCCCACGCCCATCATACCCCTCAGGGCAAGGGCTCTAAGTTATGCTTTGGGGGCATATATGGTTTATATGGAAAGCGTTGTCGTAAAAACTTAAAAAGGACTCATTGGATTGTAAATTGATAGGGCTATTGCCCTTTTTAATAGTAGAAAGTACTCGGGGGAGAATCCCCCCCCCCCCGCCCATCATTTCCCCAAACACTTTCGATCAATATTCTGATATGACGACTTTGTTCAACATAGTTGAAAGGTCTGGAAATTATGTCTTTTAGGATGACCCCCCCCCCCATAGCTCTCAGGACAAGGGTTGTAAGTTATGACCTCGGGGTATATAAGGTTTTTTATTGAAAGTGTTTTCGTAGAACTTCAAAAAGGGCTCATCGATTGGAAATTGAGGACTAGTGCTTTTTTTTATTATTTGAAAGTGGAAAATGCCCCCCCCCCCGCCCATCATTTCCCCAAAGACTTACAATCAAAGTTTTGAGATAGCAATTTTGTTCAAGGTGTTTGAAAGGTCTGGAAATGGTGTCTTTGAGGATAACAAATCCCCCAGCCCTCAGGGCAAGGGTTGTAAGTTATGCCCTGGGGACATATAGGGTTTTTATAGAAAGTGTGGTCGTATAAACTTCGGAGGGGGTCATTGGATTGGTGGTCAGACGCTCTAGTGCTCTTTTTAAGAGTTAAAGTGATAAGAGGGCAGCTACCCCCTCCACCCTACACACGTTGTATTGTCCTGAAATGCATCTAATAGATTTTGAGATAGCCATTCTATTCAAAATAGTCTAAATATCATATAAGAAGGCTTTTGGGGTTGAAGCTAACCCTAAGATTAGGGGCAAGGGTTGTAATTCATGACCAGGGAGTATTTAAGGTTGTTATGGAAGGGATGGTTGTTTAACTTTAGGAGAGACTCAGTTGGTTGAAAATTGAAAGTTCCATTCCTTTTTAAGCGTCAAAAGTGATGGAGGGTATTTAGCCCCCTCCCCTACAACCCCTCCTTTCACCAAACGTATCTGATTGAAATTATGAGATAGCGATTTTTTTTTTCAAAATACTCCAAAGAACAAATAATAATGTCTCTAGGGATGACACAACCCCCCAGCGCCCTGGTTGTTTTAGTTGGTTTATGAGGGCATATAAGGTTTTTATGGAATGGGTTGTCTTATAAACATCAGATAATGCTTATTTGATTTGAAATTGGAAGTTATAATGCCCTTCTTAAGAGTCAAAGTGATTTGAGGGCAAACAGCCCCGCCCCTCCACGCTCATCATTTGCCTAACACTTCCAATCAAAATTTGGAAATAACAATTTTATTCACCGTAGTTGAAGGTTTTGGAAATTATGTCTGTGAGGAAGACAACCCCCTCCCCCTACATCTCTCAGGGAAATGGTTGTAAGTTATGCCCCTGGGGCATATAAGGTTCTTATAAAAATGGTGGTCGTAAATGCTTTGGAAGGGACTCATTGGATTGGTAATCATTAGTGCTAGTACCCTTTTTAAGAGGCAAAGTGATCAGAGCGCAGCTACCACCCTCCTCCCCCCCACACACGTCGTGTTTTCCTGGGATATATCCAAAAGATATTTTGAGACAGTCCTTTTATTCAAAATAGTTCAAATATCATATAAAAAGGCGTTTGAGGTGGATACAAAACCACCTGAGCCTGAGGGCGAGGGTTGTAAGTCATGCCCCTGAGGCGTTTAAGGTTCTTATGAAAGGGATGGTTGTACAAGCTTTAGAAGTGGCTCAATTAGTTGAAATAGGGAGTTCTAGTTCCCTTTTAAGAGTCAATAGTGATGGAGACCCAGTAGCACCCCCCCCCCTTCACCCAACTACCCCTCGTCTCACCAAATGCATCTGATTGAAATTGTGCGATGGCAATTTTGTTTAAAATAGTGCAAAAATCATACAAAAATGCTTTCAGGGATGGCACAACCCCCCCCAAAGCTGTGGAGCAAGGGCTTTAAGTTATGTCCTGGGGGTATATAAGGTTTTTATGGAATGGGTGGTCGTATTAAACTCAGATGGGTCTCATTTGATTTTAAATTTGAAGTGATAGTGCCCTTTTTAGGAGTCAAAGTGATTTAAAAGAAACCTCCTCCCCCCAAGCTCATCATATCCCATAACAAATATCCAAACAAAGTTTTGAGACATCAATTTTTTCAGCATTGTTGAAAGTTTTAGTAATTACGCGTAGCAATAGTTGTAGTAGCATTAGTAGCAGTATGCACATAGCACCTTTTTTCAACATCCCCTTCAACACACGATGAAATTTTTAACTTAACACCATCAACCGGTCCTGAAGCAATGCTGATACGTCCTCTTGACAACCTATATGGGCATAGTGTGTTTCGATTTATTTCAGTACTGTTACAATATTGCCCAAAATTTTTGCCTTAATACCCTTGGGTTTATTAGTAGTACTAGTAGCACCAGTAAATGTCATAATAGCAGTAGGAGTACAGTTAGTAGTAATAGTCTTAGTTTTAGTAGCAGTAGTAGTAGTAGCAGTAATAGTAGCAGTAGTTTTGGGATTAAAAGCATTAGTACTATAATGCAAATATTGTCTTTGATTAGATCAACATCCCTCCTTGTAAGTTTTGATTTCACACGCGAAACTGTTCCTAAGATGTTTCTGATATGCCCTTTTGACAACCTGCATACGGATGGCAGGTTGTCATCCGTACAACAGAAACATTCCCTGAAAATATCACCTTCATACCTTAATAGGTTGTGGGTTTTGAGCTAGTGAGAAGACACTGTGTGTATTCATTTAATGCTCCTTCTACGGTTACTGTAATTAACGGCACTAATGGCATTAAGTAGAAACTTTTAGGGAAAGTTTAGGAAGAGTTTGAATTAAACGAAAGACCTATATGCATGCAAGTATTAAAATGACATATAAGCACTATAGGGCATATAAGGACATAGGCAGCAATACTCTATCATAGCTAGTAGTAACATTGATATTTTAAAGGAGCCAACTTGATTGAAAATTAAAAGTTCTAGTGCCCTCTTTAAGAGTCAAAAGTGATTGAAGGGCAATCAGCCCTCTTCTTTAGCTCATAATTTTCCAGACACATCCAATCAAAATTTTAAGACAGCCATTTTTTTCAGCATAGCTGAATGGTCTAGTAACTATATCCTTAGGGTTATTGGGTAGGTCAACCCCCAACAGTTATATGAATTTGCTCATTATGCTTAAAAACTAAATGTTGCTTTAAAATTAAATCAAACCAGTCTATGTGTATGCTGTTACCAGCAGAATCTCTCAGCAATATACCAAGAATAACTAAAGTTATTAATCTGAAACTTTCGGGACTATATTTATTAATACTTCTGCTCTTAAAGTTTTAGTGAGTAAAAATAGTGTAAGTGTGTCTAGGCTGTGAAAGAGTATAAATATAATTTTTTGGGAATAGTATTAACTTTTATTCATCAGGTCAACTAGAGGATGTGTATGACTAAGTTAAACACTACTATTTGTGTTATGATTTTCAAAAGAGTCTATGCTGTTAAAAATTGCTGAAAAAGTTTCGCCAGCACATAGCAGGCCAAACTATAAATTCTTAAAGGAAAACCTGAAAGATTCAAACTATTATTTTCTTACCATAGGCAGCGCAATCGCGCTGCCTAAGTAAATAACGATGTTGGCACAATGTATTATTTATTTATTTTTTTCCCGTTAGACCAGGGCACTTAGTATCGAAGGAGTTGTCGTAGAAACTTCGAAAAGGGCTCATTCGATTGTAAACTGGAGTGACTTGTCCCTTTTTTAATAGTCAAATGTGATTGGAAGGCAACGAAGACCCCTTCCACGCTCAACATTTCCCCAAACACATCAAACCAAAGTTTTGAGATAGTCATTTTGTTCAGCGTCCTTGATTTCAAGATATGAATTATAATTTTTAGGAGGACACTCCCCCACAGCCCTCAGGGCACGTGCTTTAAGCTATGCTCTTGGGGCATATAATGTTTTTATAGAAAATCTTCGTCGTAAAAACTTCAAAAAGGATTCAATCGATTGGAAATTCAAAGGGCTAGTGCCCTTTTTAATAGTCTAAAGTGATTGGAGGGCAACTAGCCCCCCTCTCACGCCCACCTTTCCCCCAAACACATCCAATCAAAATTTTGAGATAGCCATTTTGTTCAACATAGTTGAAAGTTCTGGAACTTAGGTCTTTGAGGATGACGACCCCCCCCCCCCATAGCCCTTAGGGCAAGGGTTGTAAGTTATGTCATGGGGGCATATAAGATTTTTATAGAAAGCGTTGTCATAGAAACTTCAAAAAGGGCTCGTTGGATTGGAAATTGAAATGGCTAGCGCCCTTTTTAATAGTCGAAAGTGATTGGAAGGCAACTAACACTCCTTCCACGCCCACCATTTATCCAAACATATCCAATCAAAATTTTGAGATCGTTATTTCGTTCAAAGTAGTTGAAAGGTCTTGAAATTATATCTTTGAGGATGACACTCCCCCCACAGCCCTCAGGGTAAGGGTTGTAAGTTGTGCCCTGGGGGCATATAAATTTTTTATTGAAAGCTTTGCCGTAGAAACTTGAAAAAGGGCTCATTCGATTGAAAATTCAAAATGTTAGTGCCCTTTTTAGTAGTCGAAATTAATTGGAGGGTAACTTACCCCCTTCCCAAGCTGATCTTTTTCCCAAACACATCTAATCAAAAATTTTAGATATACATTTTGTTCAACGCAGTTAAGAGTATTTGAAATCAGGTCTTTGAGGATGATAGCCCCGTCACAGTCCCCAGGGCAAAGGTTATAAGTTATGCTCTGGGGCATATGAGGTTTTTATAGAAAGTGTTGTCGTATAAAACTTCAAAAAGGGCTCGTTCGATTGGAAATTGAAAGGGCTAGTGCTCTTTTTAATAGTCGGAAATGATTGGAGGGCAACTAACACCCCTCTCACGCCACCATTTCCCCAAACACATTCAATTAAAATCTTTAGATAGCAATTTTCTTTAACGCAGTGGAAAGTTCTGGCAATTAGGTCTTTGAGTATGACAACCCCCCCCCCCTCCCAGACCTCAGGGAAAGGGTTGTAAGTTATGCCCCGGGGGGCATATAAGTTTTTTATTGAAAGAGTTGTCATAGAAACTTCAAAAGGGCTCATTTGATTGGAAATTGAAAGGGCTAGTGCCTTTTTTAATAGGCGATTTACCAGAGTTATAAAACTCTGATAAATCGAAAATTATTAAGATTCTAAAGAACAAATATGAGCATATGTATATTAAACTGACAATGCACGTTCAATTGTATTTCTTTCAGTAAGGTGTAAATTATGTTCTGGGGTTGAGAAGGCATACGGGTTGTGAGTCCTAATATGTTAGTTTCTGTTCGTTTTGGGTTTCATTTATTTATTGATGCTGATTTGTGGTAGTTTTACGGTTGGTCGATTATTTGATTCTATTTTTGCTCATTTTTGGTCTAATGGAGTTTTTTACTTTTCATGTTATCTTCAAAGGCATATTCTTGGACCTTTCACCTATCCTGAACAAAATGGCTATCTCAACATTTTTATCCAACGATTTCAGGGAAAAAAGGGACGTGGGAGGGAGAATAGCTGCCCTTCAATCTTTTTGGTAAACGTACAATGGGTATTAGAACTTTTAATTTACGTTCAAATGAGCCCTCTCTCGATGTTCTAGGACCATTGGTTCATACAATCATTCGTGAAAAAAAAAAACAAAAAAAAACACGCATCCTTGATCTTTCTTCTGACAAAGTTACTAAATTCCATATTTATTGCAGGTAGGAGCGTGAAACCCCTACAGTATGGTTCTCTGATACGCCGAATCTAATGGTGTGCTTTTCATTAAACTTCTTTGACTTTTAGAGGGTATTTCCCCCTTTTTCGAAAATCGGGCAAATTTTCTCAGGCTCGTAGCCTTTGATGGGGAACACTAAGCTTAATGAATCTTAAATGTTTGGAATCAGAATAATAAGCCAATTCTTTTGGTATATCATTTGATATCAAAGCTCCATTTTTTAGAGTTTCGGTTACTTTTGTGCCGCGTCGCTCCGTTCTTATAGTTCTTTCGTTAGCTCGAACTGTTTGTATGATTTGTGGTTTCCTCCGTTTTGTTTTTTAGTTCAAAGAGTAAGCTAATTAATAGTTGCTGATGCATAATTAGCACCTGAACCTCTCCTAAGTGGAGTTCCTTAAGGCAGTAACGTGTGTCCAATATATTTTTTATCTGTTTAATATTAGTGAGAGCAAATTTAGAACAGAGTCAGCCAAGGCAAACTCTGTATTCGGACGGCTCCCGAGAGGAGTCTTCCACAAACTGCAAATTAGTCGCCTTACAAAGCCCGTATCTACAACGCCACAGTCTCAAGCATCATGCTGTACTCTTCTGAGACATGACCGATAACCGAGACACAGCTTAGAAAGGTCGATACCATCCAAACTGGACACCTGCGTCGAGTTGAAGGCTTCAAATGGTATGACAAGATCCGCAATAGTGATATCCTGAGGACCTTCAAGTTGGCGAATCTCTCCACCCAAATAGAAGCTCGTTCTCTAAGATGGTATGGCCACTTACTCCGCCTCGTGCCAACTACCCCTGCGAGTATCATGTCGGACTTCAATCCCTCGATTGTCTGGAAACGTCCTCGAGGGAGGCCGCGCACCAGATGGGCTGATGTTATAAATCAACGCCTCTTCAACCGCAACATCAACCCAAATGTGGCCCCATCGTTAGCCCTGGACAGGGCTGCTTGGAGAAGACTGACAGCGCTGTCAACCAGTTCCCTCTACGCTGGCCACCCTGCTGAACAAGAGCGTTAAGTCAAAGTAAGTCAAGTCAAATTTAGAACCTTTTGTGACTATCTAAATTTATCTGGTAGTGACTTTTATATGTGAAATTTATGTTTTTTCGGTGAGTTTTTTTTTTCAAGTTGAAAATTTCGTCTCGTTTAGATTACTGATGCATAATCATCATGTGAGCTTGTGCTAAATGGAATTCCTCAAGGTAGTAGCGCGGGTCAAATATTATTATTTCGTTTATTGATGATTTACGAATGAATAATAAGCATGGATTAAGGTATGCTAGGACTAAGGAAGCAGGGGGAAGGAGTAATTTTAAGGCTAGGCTTAATAAAGAGGAATGAAATTTGATATTATTGGTAAAACAAAATTTTTATTACTTGGTGATAAGAGAAGGTGTTTGAGGAGGGTGAGGTAGAAGTTTCCTGTTTTACCTATTGTGTGGAGAGGGAGGTAATTTAATTCATTTTTGTGTTTTTGTAAGGAATTAAAAGGATTGGGGTAGTACATTTTTCCATTGGAGTTTGAATGGGAGAAGTGGGTTGATAGTATATGAAGCGATAGAAATTTAATGGGATAAAAAAGTTGGGAAGGCTGGTTGGTATGGATATGGCACATAAGGACCATTTTTTTTATTTTGTTTATTTAATTAGAACTCAAGGGTGTGTTTGTTATATTTTGTAAAAGTTGTGTAACTTTACGTTTATATTGAATTTCTTTTATTGACCATGGCCTATAAAGGCTTTAAGCATTAATAAGTATCATATCATTGTACCATAAAAATGTTTGCTGAAGATTGTGATGTATACAGACCAACAATATTCCTTAACTGTATCAAACTGTGTTGGCCTTAGGTGGTTTAGAGCAGCAATGAGCTTTTAGTAGTGGCAGTAGCAACAGTAGTCAGAGCAAATCTAGCACCTCTTGCAACTACTTAGATTCTTATGGTCAGTCGTTCTTTGCTATTTTTTATTTTTAAAGCAAGATTCCTGGGTAGTTTTATTAGTAAAGATGGCAGATAAAGTTAAAGTGCAAAGAGTAGCAAAAGTAAAGGCACAGGATATTTTTTCGTAATAGAATTTTTTTGGAAGAATAGGAAGATGATAGTACAAACTAAGATTAGAATATTGAAAGCCATTGTAATTGCAGTGGTCAAGTATGGCTTTAAAACGTGGGTGCTCCGAAATGCTGAGTAAGATTCTTTAAATGTTTTCCAGTGGAAGTGTCTAAGCATAGTTCTAGCTATTCGTTCGATTAACCGTATATAAAAAAAGGCTTTACGAAGATTTCCAAAATTTCTGGCATTCGGCAATTAACCTGAAACCAAAAAAAAGTAGGCCGTGACTAATGGGATAAAGAGAAGTAATAAGAAAATATTTCAAGGAAATTAAAACTTCACGGGAGGTGGCAAAGAGTGAAGCTTTTAATAGATTAAATAAAAAAAAACAAGTTTTTTTAACTGAAAGTAAGGAACGACGTTAAAACTAAAAACGAACAGAAATTGTTCCGTATATGAAAGGGGCTGTCCCCTCCTCAACGCTTCACTCTTTACGCTAAAGTTTTTCATTGTTTAAAAAAATAGAGTTGTGAGAAAGTCAAACTTTAGCGTAAAGAGCGAGGTGTTGAGGAGGGGACAGCCCCTTTCATATACGGAATAATTTCCGTTCGTTTTAAGTTTTAACGTCGTTTTAAGTTTTAACGTTTTTTTATTTAATTTTTGAACGTTTTTTGAATTAATGCAGGTTTTGATTTTGGCTCACCGTACATGAATAATTAAAAAAAAAAATTGAATATTAACTTTACTTTTATTTGGTTAATTGGCTTTCTCGAAACCTGTTTAATTTTATTTACGAACGTTATTATTAGTAATAAATATACGCTACTTACGAATTAACTTAGGTAACGAACCTCTATATTCTTATATTTTTAATACGTATATTAGAGGGTTTGCCCCCTAGTCAAGGTTCTATAACTTTTAGGGGGTCTTTCCCCCTTTTTTCGAAAATCAGCCAAATTTTCTCAGGCGCGTAAATTTTGATAGGTAGGACTAAACTTTATGAAAGTTATATATTTGAAATCAGCATTAAAATCTGATTCTTTTGATGTATCTATTGGTATCAAAATTCTGTTTTCTACAGTTTCGGTTCCCATTGAGCCGAGCGCTCCTTACTTACAGTTCGTTACCACGAACTGTTTGATTGTGGTATATAAAGAAAGTGTGCTGCTGTGTCGGCCTCAGGCAGTTTGGTACAGCAGAAAATTTTTAGTAGACA